>NW_004567103.1:85437390-85481352 GCF_000260355.1 Condylura cristata
TATTTATCTATTTATTTATTTATTTATTTTATGTGGGCATTCTTATTAGTGTCAGGAGATATCTTGTTGTGGTTTTAATTTGCATTTCCCTGGTTATAAATGATGCTGAGCATTTATCTTGTGTCTGTTGGTCACCTGCATTTTCTCTTTGGAGAAGTGTCTTTTTAGCTATTCTGCCCATTTTTTTCTTTTTACTGTATTCTTTATCTTGTTTTTGTTGAGTTGTGTAAGCTCTTTGTAGCTCTATATTAGACCCTTATCAGTTTTGTGTAAAGAAAATATATTCTCACAATCTCTCAATCTGTGGGGTGTCTCTCCATCTTGGTTATTGCATCTTTTACTGTATAGAATCCTTTTAGCTTGAGGTAGGCCCCAGCGGTGTAGCTTTTCTTTCACTTTTCTTGGTTTGGGAATAATTCATTAAAACTATTTCTAAGAGGTATGTCGTGGAACATTTTGCCTTTTTTTTTTTCCTAAGTATTTTAAGGTTTCAGGTCTTAATTCAGATATTCTATTAATTTTGAGTTGGTTTTTGTTTTGGTGTGAGGTGGTTCAGTTTCACTCATTTGCATGTAGCATTTTAGTTTTCCCAGCACCATTTATCAAAGAAACTATCCTTGTTCCAGTTCAATTAGAGTCTCTTTATTTGTTTAAATTAATAGAATTCAGCCATCTTAACTGAAAATAAGAAGTTTCTCAAAAAACTTACAAAGTAGCATATTCCACTGGTTGCATCATTAGCTTCCAAAATTAAAAAAAAAAAAAAGACAAAAAAACAATATCTGACTTTGAGAATGCTTGATTTCCTATGATACCTTGGGGATTTTCTTCCCAAATAGAACTGTCATTAAAAAAATAATAATAAAATATATCTTGTATGTCAAAATTTTGAATGTTATCCTACCATTTTTTATCATTGCAGTCATTGTTACTATTACATTCTATTTCAACAGCTATCTTGGGTTGGAAGCCTAGGGCTTCTGCAAAACATCTTTGAGTAGGTGAATTAAGCCTTGTATAGCAGCATAGGCAGAAATTGATTGATGATCCCTCATTCTTAAGGATATCTGTAATTCCCCCCTATTGTTCTGCTTTATCCTCTGAATAATTGACTGATTCCTTTTTGAGTCCAGGAGTATAGCTTTTGTGACCTCAACAATTATCTTGAATGGGAAATTTGCCTTGGGAGAACCTAGAACTGCAGGGTGGGACAGGCTACAAATTAATTGCTCTCCAGTGAGTGTTATGAATCTCAGAGTCAATTTTCCAGTCATCTAAATGAGGGATTAGGCAGGAAGCTCATTGTGACTTTGCATCTAGTCTCTGTTGTGGTACTTCTCTTTTCTCTCATCCTACTAATTTCAAGTCAATCAAAACTTGAGTTAAATTTAATCTTTTTCATCCCAAAGTTCACAATCTTGAATTTTTACTGTGAAGTTTGTAGGCCTTTACAGAATTCACAGGTCCATCACTGTGTTTTGTCTTGTTCCCATGAGTCAGCCGATTGTTGTTAATATTTCTATCTCCAAACATAAAATATAGATGAGTCAAAAAACTCTCTCTTGGTATTTATAGTTTCCAAATAGACAAGTATCTTAAGACCCTTCTTGGGTTTTTTATTTATAAACTAAATTTATTCTATTCTAGATGTTCTCTCAGCTGCTACTGCATCTTCACTCTTTCTCTAGAATGCATATTTTATTATAGTCATATTTCTTTGACCACTTTAAGTTTCTCCCACCATAGAAATAAAATGTTTTCATTACAAAGCCCTTCAGATGAAATATTTCCCAGAAGACATATATTTACTCAAGTTGCATTAGAAAAGTAAATTTGTATCATATTATAGACCAAAAGAGATGCTAGCAGCAATAAATCCATGACAAGAAGCTTGCTATTTTGTTGTTGTTAAATGATAAAATATATGATCGAGTACATCCTTCTTATTAGTTAGAGGACAACACTTTTAAGTAATCCAGAATACTTAAGGGAAGATGTTGTAAGTGAAAGCAATGTAGCTTTTTAATGTCATCACTTTTTCCTGTCACTTTAAATGAAGATGCCTATAAGAAATACTAAAAAAAAAAACAACCATTGTTAGCCCGACACTTTTATGAGATTTTCTTCTGGTCCTTTGCTCTTATGCTTCCTCTGACAGTCTTTAAAACAAGAACCATCAAAGATTTTCTGATCCATGTGATGTTGCAATTTTGTATTAAAATGATAATAGTTTTTTTATTATATATTTATATTGCAGTATAACTCAGGTAACTGCTTTACCTTGAGAATCAGGAATTCAATAGCAAATATGAGAGTAAAAGCATTGATGGGAAATTACAAATTAAACTCGATTTTCCTTGAAATCTCTGAATAATGCATTTCCTTCTTTGAATATTGAAATGTTTTGATACTAATTTTATGTATGATATCAACTGTCCTTGTCATACTAATTTTATGTATGATATCAACTGTCCTTGATATTTCCAATTGCCAAGCTAGTATCTAGAGCATTCTTTCCCTTATTTTATTGCTGTTTTAAAATTTTTCTTAGTTTTTATACGTACTACCTTCAGATCTCGAGAATTAATGGGCAGTTGAAATGATTGGTTTTCACAAAGAGAAGTTTAAACTGGGAACACAATAATGTGTTAGAATGTAAGAGAAATAGTCACATCACACATTACTTAAAAATTGTAAAAATAAAAAAAAATAGCTGTTATGAAATTTTACTAAGTAGTTGTCTTTCCAGAAAATCCAGATCTTCCACTTTATATTCAATATTTATACATTATATTTCTAAAGAGACATATGATAAAATATGTTATCCCCACTTCTGGCAGTTTAGCAATATGTCATAAAAAATTCTGAGAAAAATATTTCTTCAGTTTTTCAGAAACAGTTCCAATATGTTTGACAGAGATCTATAAAAGAGTCAGCAAGGTCAAATAAAACATGTTAGATCAGGCACTGGTTACATCATTGTCTCCATCAGCTGTGCAATCCTGAATAGAAAGCACATCCTATAAATAGTTTTTGGATTTTGAAGAATGAATATGTTTTTTGGCCCACAGTCAAAGTTTTTAGCATAAGTTTACTTGCCTTTGCCTGTAGTGATTAGGTTTTCCCATCAAGGATGTGCCATAAAATAACCTGCAATTAGGGGCCCTCCCTGGTGGCATAACTGGTTAAAGCACAACACTAAGAAGCTAAAACCACTTCCGCATGAGTTTGATCCCCGCCTTCCCTGGAGGTGATCCACATGGCATGGCAGACCTTTCCTAACTCGCCCACTTCTCCCCTCAGCAGTTTACTTCCTTGATCTGCCTGCTCTGCTCCCCATTCTGTCTCTGGTGAATCGTCTCACTGTCCCTGAACCTCTGGCCTATACCCCAGTTCTGTATGCACAAATAAATAAATTTTAAAAAATAATTAAATAAATAACTTGCAATTAATAAATTTGCAATGGAAAATAATGTAATTTCATACTCAGATACTTTTGATATCCAACAGATTGATCATCAGATGATTTATCTTTCTTTTTTTTTATTAATTTAAACATGAGTGCTGTCTTTAATGAAATTCCCAGTTGTTAATGGAGACCATGTTATGATTTTAAGTTTTCCTTTTTAGTATTTAATATTTTACTGTGATAAATATATTTATTCTCTACAAATCCATAAAGAGGAGAAACTCTTAGATATCTCATATACCAAATTATTTTTGTTGTTTTAAAAATAAAATATATCATGATTTCAGATCATATCCTACCTTTCTCCTATTTATCTAATTAATATAACAGTTTTAGAACTCTCTGTGTTTGTAGTTAGCCTTGCTGAATTTTGTATTTTTCCTGAATAAATAATATATATATATATATATACTGATATAAAAGTATATATTTTTCCTAATATAATATCTAATATATAATATATATAAACACTCAGGGTCCTCCCTGGTTGTACAGCCATTAAAGCAGAGCACTATGAACCTATCTGCAACCATTGCATGAGTTTGATCCCCTGAAATGGAGGTTACCCACATGGTGAAGCAAAACTCTCCTGTCTCACTGCTGCTCCCCTCAAAAGTGCATTTCAGTCAATCCTCCTGTTCTGTCCCCCACTCTGTCTCTGGTGAATCCTCTAAATTCCCCACCTCTGGTCTGTACCCCAGCTCTTATATGCATAAATAAACAAATAAATCTTAGAAACAAACTACTCAGTATTTGTGTGGTTTTCATATTGTTCCTATGTATACTTAATGATAATAATTTATTGCAAATATTGAAATCGACATTCTTGCCTCTATTCTCCCAAGCAGAACTTTACAAATTAAGTATAAACATAATCTGAATCCTCCCTAGAGTAGAGCTATGCCATGGACAAATTCCTTACCAACACAAATCTACTAGAGCAATGGGTTGCTCTTCATTTTTTGCCAGTTCAGACATCTTTGTGAAGCTATGTTGTTTCTCACCCTGTGTCACTGCACATGCTACTTCCATTTGTGTTTTGTCTCCTGACAAATTTTACCCAGTAGGTGAACACACATTTACTTCTTTTTTCAGTTTACATGTCAACTATTCCATAATGCCATGGTGGCTTTACAGGCAGACTTAAGTACTTTCTTCTTTCATTTGTAGTGCTGATGAGATATTACTTTCTATCACTCGAATCTCTATCATACTTTTACTTTTTTTCTGCCCTAGAATAAAACATGCAGATCTATGCACTTTTAAATTTATTTTTCATTTCCAGGTTACAATTGATCAACAGAATACCTGGAAATAATTAGCTATAAGAGGATAAGTAGGTAAATGAATTACTAAGCTCTATCACATTTAAATCCAAGAACATCCTAGAAAAACATTTCAAATAAAGTTGGTTTGTAGGATAAGCTAAATAGTGCTATAGAAACAAAGTATCTCCAAACCTTATAACTTCATTGCACTTAGACAAAATTTTATTTTGGTGATAGTAGTTCTCCTGATGATACATGAAAGCAGTTATTTCATCGAGCTCTATCTTTATCATCTAGAATCCAGCATGTCCTCACTATCCAGTAGGAGTAGTGTGGAAGGGTATCAAAGAGTCTAATGCATAGGCTCACTCAAGCTCATAAGTTGGAATTGGTCACAATACTGTAATAAATCACTAGATGAGAATATATTTCCATGGTACATAGTGAAAGAATAATGAGATGTGAGATAGTGCAATTACTATGGGTATAATACATGTGTGTTTCTCTCAGTTTCATGTATGAAACACAGCAAAACCTGAACATGACAGAAATCATTTGATTTTGAAACATCGTGGGCCAATAGAATCTGCCCTGAGAGATGTCAATTTTATTGCACAAATGGATAGAATTCTTTTGCATCTAGTAAAATAATAAGATATCTAGTTTTCATGGAATGAAAAGGAAGAAATATAGCTATCACTTTGTGGTGATGATTTATTGGGGTGACTTAACCCAGAGAAGAGTTGAGTGAGTAAGAAATTAGAAGTATCTTCAAATAACTGATGCTGTTTCATAGGAGTGGACTTGTTGGATCAGGAAAGACTAAGCACAGGCTATGTGAAAAAGTTCATCATTTCTGCATGGACTGCAAAATAGTCTAATATTCTAACAAAAGGGGATATAAAAATCTATTTAATGGCTCATCAATTTTTTGTCTAATTCAGTTACAGTGTAGTATTGTGGAAAGAATGCTGAATTAAATTTTCAAGGTTCTAGGTATAGTTTTCAGAATATGCTTGAATCATATTTGATAAGTTATCCAAGCACTCTCTACCATGATTAATTAATATAGGAAAATCAAAAACAAGAGGCCTTGGATTCCTTTCAGCTCTGGAAGTCGATTGAAGTCTTGTATTCACATAGTCTTCCATAAGTTGAGATTCAGTAATTTAGTTTAAAGTAATTTATAATATCATCTCTTAGGGATACTATAGTATCATATTTTACCTCTCTCCTCTCTGTGTAAAACTTACATTTTCTTGATATACCTTCTTCCTTTAAAAGATGAGTAGATGCTGAACAGTCTTGTTAAAATCATTAGTGCCCAATTGAAATTTTCTCCTTGATACAATCAGAATAAATGAAAGGGCATTTAAATAAGAAGAAATTGAAAGTGTGCAGTTATTCTAGTAATTTATTGTTGGCATAGAATACTACCTAATTAATGGGATTCTCCAGAATTACAACAAATGAATAGAAAAGTCCAACTTTTATGTGCTATATATTAAAAGAAAGTTTTGTTTCTTTTATGGTTTTGTTCTCATGCTGTTCAGAGTTCACTGTGTTGAGACACAGTTCATGACTTAGAAGAAGCCACCAATTTTCAGTTCTTTGAGGATAATTTGGAAAATAATGACATTTAACAGTAGGAGAAAGAGCTTTGTAAAAAAGAAATAAGGTTTTGGACATGTACTTTTCTACTCTATAAATAGTTGTATAATCTTGAGACAAAGATTTCTGAGTCACCTTCGCTCATTTTGCAAAGTTACTGCTAAATCTGTAGTATGATTGTGTCCATCATTGAGGTGAATCATGGTAGACTCAGGTCAGTCACATTAGCTCTAATAATAGGATTGTCAGTAAGCACAGAACCCATCTAGACAGGGAAATGGAAGCTGAGTCAACTGAATAGATTCTGGGAGATTTTACTTTCTGATAAAGGGGGTCCAGTAGTTTCCTCACTCAGCCCAGAGTAAATCATTCCTGAGGCCCCAGTGGCTACAGTGGCTAGGCTTTCCCAAGCCTGCCACAAGCCCAAGAGAGAATCCTAGAACTGGTTTGGCCATCATGGTGGGCTCCAGGCAGTGGCCTGTGTTCCAGCCACTGGGGCAAATGTCCCAGATCGACTGCAATACGCCCCACATTGATCCACTAGGCCCTGCTGAAGTGTGCTGGGTGCAGTGAGCAGCTGGCCCCATAGTGGCTGGTGCAGAAAACAGATCCCCTGAGCCCACTGCCAAGGACATGACCCTGGCCTCAGTGTATGTCAGGTCTGGCAGGTGATTGGGATCCCACCCCTGAATATTGTGCCAAGATTAGAACTGGGTCATTCAGATTTGAGCTTTTATCAATGCCATTCAAGGTTTTGAAACCACTGAACATTGAAAATGGAGTAACCTGGTCGGTGCTGAACTGGCACCAGCTAAACAGCTGGGACTGTGAGTAGTCCAGCAAGACTTGAAAGGGAGGAGTCCTGTAGAGGCCATAAGTCAGAGCAAAAGCCAGATTGAGGCATTAATTAGATGATTCAGAAGAGGATTCAGCCGATAGCTGCTGGCCCATTCATCAGATCATTCACAGACAGCTTCTTTGAGATTTTGAAACCTGTAACTACTTTTGCAGACTTCCACACCACTACAGACATCAAGACCTCCAAGATATATTCAAAGGCCTGGCTGCTGCACCTGCCTCCAGTCTTGCCTCTAACACCAGTTGCAAAGAGCAAAGTCAGCATAGACCCACAGTCTCCAAAAATATTGTTTATTGGTAGCATATGCCAATAGCTCTCAGAGTCATAACACTGATGTCTCTAGCACGATTACCTGCTGACAGGAGCTGACTGGCATTGTTGAGCTGTGACTGGACACCTGTGAAAGCTATCAGCCACTTCTAATCCTCTGGCACTGCCTCCTGGTGCTACCATCTGAAACAGTCTGATCCTGCATTGGTGCTGTCTGTCTGACCTCTGGGATGTTGCCTTAGGCTGCTGAATGTTACCTCAGCATCCCCACCTGTGATCACCTCTAGCTGTCACTGTGAGCCGGATCTTGGTCCACTGCTTATGGGTGTGTCACCAGCTCCAGACTCACATTGAATAGACAATTCCATCATGCATGACAAGTCTTTAATTTGGACTACTGGACACTACAGTCACTCTCTGGGATGAGCCAGCTGGTTATTTGACGTTCATTCCAATTTTAAAAGAATTAGAAATGCATTCCTCTTTCATCAATCCCCTCATTGTTAATAAGCCCTGCTGTTGCGACTTGAGCCTAATTACTAACTTGTAATTACGAGCACATGAGTGAGGACCCACTGTGACCTGTCCCCCACCTTGGCACCATTTTATTTATTTTTTGCTAAACATACCCAGGTTAATGCACCCACTCATCTCAGCTTTGACTCAGTTTTAAAGTCTGATAGTGATTCTCAGTACTGGAGTATCTAGCCCTCAAGAGTGAAGGTTAATTCAATATTCTCCCACCAATTGTTTGGAGGGGTTGGGGATAGGAGAGGCCTCTGAGGCCCCTTTACTCTCCTCAGTCTTTTTGAGGAGATACAAGAATGATTTATCTTTATCTTACTACTCTGATTAAAAAAAAATGCAAACTCAACGGAGAGTCTGTGCTGTATTTAATTAAGTCAGAATCAAAACTTATCCCAAACAAAGTCATTATATCCATCAGGTGATTTATTTGAACCTCTTATATATCTTAATTTAATTATTAATCTAGGTAATATCAGTCAATTTCTAAAACAGATGGTAGTATACGTGCAATAAACTCCATCTGGGATAGCCAGATGGGCAAATGGGATTAAAGAAATGCAGATGGAAATTATGAGTTTCAGGAAAAACCCTGACTTTTTTTTTTTTTTTTTTTTAGTTGGCAGCATGGCCACTCAGGAATGACATTTATCTTGTATTATAAGAACATCATAGTGGGGAAACCTCGCTCCCATGACTGAATCTCTACCTAATTTTAGAATTATAAAAATTAAAGTGATCCATTAGAACAATAATAAATATGCTTTGGCACATAGATAACTATATAGTTAGATATATAGACATGTACTTAAGTTTAGGGGTGCTAATATCTATGTAATTTGAAAGGTATAGCTATATTTTCATGTATTTATTGGTGTAGCTATCTCTATAAATTTAGGTGTCTGAATGACTGTATAATTTAGAGTTGCAGATACCTTTATCAGTTAGGAAATATAAATATATATTTTAGAGGTATAAATATCTATATAAATGTAGGAACATAGATAACTGCAGAAGTTAAGGGCATAGATATTTATTTTAATGTTATAATACATGTACATTCAGAGGTGGAGATACCTATATAAGTGTATAGATAAAGATGTTTATTTAAATTGGATGTATAAATATCCATTTAATGTAGTATGCAAATGTTTATAAAAGTCCTGTCCTAATTTTATAATCCATAAATCATTTATTTGAGCACTGACTGAAGATATATATTAGTTATTTTTATTTTTGCTATTCAGTTTTTACTAGAAGCCCTTATAAGCCAGACATACATTTTTATGAGTAAGGAACTGATTATCATTTCTTAGAAACTAGGGAAGTTAATGTTTTACACATACACACAAATAATGATAGGCAGTATCTGCTACTATGGACTTTTATAATTAGAGAAATTTAGGTTCAAGTTTTCTTTATGCATCCTATTAAGTATATAACTTGCTTTATTAATCAAATAAAAATATTGGTTATGTGGATGGATGGACAAGTTCAGCAAGTGAGAATTTCTGAATTTTGTCTTGCACACACATCCACCACTGGCAATAAAGGCAATTCAGCTGAATTAGACTCACTCTTTGGAGCCCAGGCTCTGAGTTCCTTCTGGGAGGCTCACCTATTTGAAGATGGGAATTCATATGTAAATGTTAAAGCAGAACATACATTTAAAAGAGAACCTCTGCTAAGGAGAGACTAAAATGTGCTGGAAGGTCTTGGAAGACAGGGGGCTTTAACTGCATTAATTGTGGACTTAAAGATTAGATTCACATATTTTTATAGTCATAAATGCAATCTCTGTGTCACAGGTAGCATCTCTAAGTTTTAGTTTTTTCATGTAAAAGGTGATGACAAACACAACTTACTGAAATAAAATTCTCCTAGTCCTCCACAACAAGTTGGATCTAGTTCCCCAAGATGAGAAGGCTGTCTTTTTTCAGACCTGCATGGGTTGGTCTTGAGGTTGATGGAAAGCAGGCACTAGCTCCATGTTTCCTGTGACACCAGGACATATGGTGAATCTTCAAATACACTATTTTATTTGATATTACAGTAATAAAACAGAGTAAATATTAATTTATCCATTTAGTAAAGGAAAATAACATAACAGACACAGAGATTAAATATCAGGTCTTTTCTTAAACTGCTAAGTGAAAATAAATAAATAAATAAATAAATAAATAAATAAATAAATAAATAAATAAATAAAATAAAAATAAGCAGGGAGGTAGAAATCATTCAATCTGCCTCCATTTCTTAAACTCCCTGTGTATATCAGTAGTGTGACAGTCTCCATGAGAAACTTTATTTTCTTCACTACATCAATCTTTTTTTTTTTTTAATTTGCTAAATACTGCTATTTGGGGCCAACTTCCCCCAAATGTCCTAACACCCGGCGTTAAGCTGTCACGGCCCTGCCTTCTGATGGTATCATGCTGCAGCACCTGAAGAGAGATTATCATTTTTTTCCTCTCAGATTCATAATCCCCAACAGGACTGTGAGGCATAGTAAGACAGATTCTCATTTTCATGTCATTCTGTCCACTTGTCAATGTTATTATTTCTTGTCAAATTTCAAACATTCTTTATAAAGCATAATATTGCTAGACAGGGGACTTTATGGAATCCATCAGTGGCATATGCTAGTATAAGTATGGTGAGGAACTAAATGGTACATTTGTCTACTCAATTAAGGATCATATACATATTCTTGCATGATATTTACTAAATACCAATAAATTATTTTTAAATTTCCAATCTTAATTTCAACTCTCAGATTTTCTTGCTTTGAATTTTATAGATATTTTGCACCACTTAATACCCTTATTTCCACTCTAAATGGCTTTAAAGATGAGATGATTTGAGCAGCAAATGCTACATATCAGTTCCTAAGGCTATAATTAAATACTTTCCGATACCTACACGATAAAACTGACATTATCTATACGATTCTTTAATGCTTCCCTGATGAGTTTATCTCCACCTTTGTCCTGATGAATTTCTTTCCACTGATCCTGTGCTATTATTTATTTATCTATTAAAGATTTATTTATTTATTCATATAAAATTTTGATATAAACCAGAGGTGCAGGAGTGGTGAGAGTCTTCACCAGAGACCAAGTGGGGAGCAGAACAGGCAGATGGACCTAGTACACTGGTGAGCGGAGCAGCGGGTGGGTCAGAAGAGGTCTGCCACACCATGTGGTCACCTCTGGGGCCAGGGATCAAACTTTCACTGAAGCTGCTGTGGCTCGCTTGCAGTGCTGTGTGCTAACCCGTTGCACCACTAGGGAGGACCCATTAACTATATTTAAACATGATTAAATGTTCTATGATTTCTTGTATTCACATACTATTAATTTGCTGAATTTGAATGTTCTTCTCCTGTTTATCCACAAGGATATTTCTTGCAATGACTTACACTCTTTCAATCTTCAGATTAAACTTGCTGAAATCCAAACTCATAAGTCTGTGTTTGGTTCTGTATCCTAGTGTCTCTTCCCTTAGTACATTGTAGGTTTAACATATAATCAGTGCCCTGCAGGAACTGTATGGTGTTATACACTATAGAATGAATTCCACACCAGTTGGTAATGAGGTATAGCCTCAAGCCCTGCGAGTGACTTGCCATGATCCCTACACCTCCCTTTCCAGGATATGATGTACTGTCCTCAAATCCAGCAACCAAATGAAGTCTGAGTTCCTTCTCTAGAACACTAACTGATGGTCATTCTATATGATGATTATCTGTGCCAAGTTGGTAATTATTTTGATTATCAACCTCATCTTTACCATACAACAAGGAAATTTCAAGAAAATGGTTGGCTTATTTGTTGATGTTCTCAGAGTAGCTATAAGTTCTAAGGCACTGTCATGTATAACCTCTCGTTAGGCACATGAAAGACAAAATAGAGGTAGTTGATGATTTTTCATCATTATTCATGATGAATAAATGAATAAGTTAATGAGTGAACAAAGCATATTAGAACACAGATACCCAAATGCTGGCTCTCCTGAGATGTTCCATGTGAAAAGGCAAATCTGCAATGATGCATAGAGCAGAGATGCTTATCCTGAAGGTATTCCCACTGATTTGTGTTAATATTTTTACTGTGATTTTTAATTTTATTATGTTCACTTACTAAGGTGAAACAGATTACTGCCTCTGCCAGTCTTTTAAGTAGCCTCCCAGTGGGCAGGGGAGAAGAGTCGGGCATAAAAAAATTGCAAATGGGGCCCTCCCTGGTGGTGCAGCGGGTTAAAACATAGCACTGAGAAGCTGAAGCCACTTCCACATTAGTTTGATTCCTGCCTGCCCCGGAGGAAACCACATGGCGTGGCAGACCTGCCGTGACCTGCCTGCTGCTCCCCTCAGCAGTGTACTTCCTCGATCTTTCTGTTCTGCTCCCCACTCTGTCTCTGGTGAAGCCTCTTGCTGCCTGTGCACCTCTGGCCTGTACCCCAATTATGTATGCATAAATAAATAAATATTTAAAAAAATTGCAAATGGGCTTAGCTCTAGTTCCTTCACAATGAGAGTGCAGGATGAGGGGCACTCCAGGACCCACAACCCTGTCCACTCTAAATAAGTTATGCCATACTCCGCATCAAGACAAACCATACTCTAGTGTTCAAGATTTGTAATGGAAAGGAACTGTAACACAAATAGGGTATAATACAGAAAAATAAAGAATACAGTTTCCCAATAAGCACCTTACATTTTACATTCCCTTGTGAAAATGTCCAGTCAAACAGGGTTGGTGCAAAGCAGGGCCACTGAGGTCCAAAACCCTGTCACAAGTCTCAGGCACCTCCTTTGAAGACCAATAGAAAAGGGCAGAAGGGGGGGGCAATACATTGAGACAGAGAAAGCAAAACCAAAATCAAAGCTGCTATTGCTAACCTTCCTCTGGTCTTTTACCCACATCTGTTTCAACCAGTCTAGAAATACGCTTCTCTGTCCCCTGTCTATTGCCCGGTCTCCTTTTTGTTCTCCATCCTTTTTTCTTCCTTCTCTACTCTCCTCCCCAGCTTCTCTTATAGCTTCTCCTCCCTGCTAGGCACTTTCTTTCCTTAGATGGGGCAGGCAAACTGGAAACTCCACCCCACCCCTTTTCCTAGAGAACATTCTGTTATTGGAACACAAATAGCAAATTGCTATGAATTGGAGATAGGGAAATATTAGTGAAAATGTGATACAGCATTCTACCCATTTCATGTTGTCTTTTTTTTTTTTTTAAAGATCTATCTATCTATCTATTATTTATGCATACAAGAATTGGGGTGTAGGCCAGAGGTATAGGATGGTGAGAGAATTCACCAGAAACAAAGTGAGGAACAGAACAGGAGGATCTACTGAGATACACTGCTGAGCGGAGCAGTGGGAAAGACAGTAGAGGTCTTCTGGGCCATGTGGGTCAGCTCCCTGACTGGGGATTGAATGTGTACTGCAGTGGCTGTGAGAGCTCAAAAGTGCTGTGCTTCAACCCTTTGGGCCACTGAGGGCCCTCAAGTTGTCTTTCTTTATGATATTCTCACTTGGTGGTTGCAAACAATTGGCTCTTTTCCAGAGCGCTAGCCAGGTTGACTCTGACAGTTTCTGCTTGCTGCACCCTGCTCCTGTGGAGGAGGAGAGCATGGCATTGCCCACTCTGTCATTTCAGACACATATCACAATTACTATTTACGAAATCCAACACCACTACTTTATGCACTAAAGCTCATTCCTTCATTATATTTATCATCTATACTATACTTATTTACATGCACAAACTATCCATTTAGGCCAGATTTTAGAGAATTTGTGAAGAGATCTGCTGCTTAAAAGCACTGACAACACAAACTATGATCAGTCACCTCAATTATCATATTCCATTGATCACAGGTGAAGGAGTGTGCATAGTGCATGCTAGCAAATCTCTCCATGGAATTCAATCCTGCCAATTTTCAAAATTGGACCACAATATGTTATACTAACTGAATATCATACAGAAATCCTAGATAGCAAAATAATTTGAATTTAATATTAACTTTTGCATGAAAAACAATACCTGAATTATTCACAATGCATCTATATAGTAAAAATTAATTTATGGATACTTTTTTGTCACCTATTTCTGAAAACAGGGTGTTGTAGACATTACCAAGTCCAGGAAACTTCAGATACTTTTTTTTTTCTATTCTGTTTCATAATTCCTGAAAGGTGTCATGCAGAGAGTGCTATATTGAAATCAACTAATCCCCAATTATCTTTAAGCCTCCAGTTCCCAGGGTTATTTCCATCTTGCACTTTGCTACATAAGCAGAAACATGCTGAGGCAACTGGAAAACACTCACCAAGTATTTGCTGCATGAATGGATGGATGAACAAATAGGAGAAAATGCACTAAAATTTATTTTTTTAAACAAATGTTAACAACTGCATGCCTGCTGAAGTGACAGATTAGAATACAGACATGTATCAGCCTTAAAGCCTATACTGGTTTAGAAACTTCTTTAAAAAAAAATGCACACAAGAACTGGGGTAGAAGCCAGCAGTCTTGGGGGGTGAGAAGATTCACCAGAGACACAGAGACAGAGTGGAGAGCAGAGCAGGCAGATCTACTGAAATACACTGCTGAGGGGAGCAGCAAATGACCGCAGGAGTGGTCTGCTGCACCATGTGTGTAAGGTCCCTGGCCAGGGGATCAACTGCAAAGTACCGTGGCCCATGTCCAGAAATTTCAGAGGATGCTTTGAGAAAAAGTACTCAAAGAGAATTGCTAAAATAACTTAGGTATGTTCCCTGAAGCATATGGAACATTGCTGTTGTACAACATCCTGAAGAAGAATAGAAGACAGTACAGAAGAACTGGAAGGACAAATGCAACAACAAAATGAAAAACATAAAACACATTCACTCCAATGATTATTAAATTAAATTATACAGGTAAAGCCAGATATCAGCTACAATAAAAGTGATATGAAATATATATATATATTCAAAACATAAATCTACGCAGATTATATATTATTTAAAAGAAAGAAACTTCAATGCAAAAGATCCAGATGAGTTGAAAGAAAAATTTTGAAATAGTTCTACCATGTAAATAGCAAAGTAAAAAAAGAAAAATGGGATTGCTCTATGAATGATAGTTTCTGAGACATTTGTAGCAACAAATGGCATTTTATGATGAAAATATCCATTCAAATGTATATTAATAAATATGACTTCAAGTTATTTATATTTATGAATTTTAAGATAGAAATAAGGAATCCACAGTAGTGTAGTCTTCCCTTTTTTCTATATCCTCACCAGTACTTTTTGGTTTGTTCTTTTTAATATGTGCCATTCTCACAAATATGAGATGTTGCCATATTATCTTGATTTGCATTTTCCTGATAAGTATGTTGAATATTTTTCATTTGACTGTTTGCAATCCGTTTGTCTGTTTAGCTCTTATGCCCATTTCTTCTTAAATAATTTATTTGTTTACCTTGTTTTCACTTGTACAATTACTTAGTAGACCTTCATTATCAACCACTTGTCTTATATATGGTGTGCAAATATTTTCTCCCATTTAATAGGAAGTCTTTAAGTTGCAATTTCTTTTGTTATACAGAAGCTATTAGTCTACAATAGAAAGGAAAACCAAAGAGAACATAAGCAATTAAACATACAGTGTTTTCAAGTGCATGTGTATTTTTCACCGAGATTGAACACGTTCTAGCCTATAAAATAAGAATTAGTAAATAATAAGAAACTGATGGCATAGGAAATATAATTTTTGAGCAAGCAATAATATCAGTTAGCAGCGAGTAGACATCTCAAAAATTACAAATAATTCTATGAATTTCATGTGTGAAAGAAAAAATGTATATGGAAAATAGACAAGATATGTCAAATTAAAGATGATACATACATACATGATTTGAATCATCTATGTAGGATGTAATAAAGGCAATATATGGCCATACATCTATACCTTTTAAGTATTATATTGGAAAGAAGAATGATACAACATTTATTAAGTTTTTATATGAAAAAGTTAAAAAGATGAAGTTCATGTTGTTTGAAAATTTGCAAGAATAATTAAATAAGAAGGGGGACATTAAATAAATGAAAGAGGGTAATAAAAATATAAGTGAAAATAAATATTAGAGATAGAATAAAGCTGTAGAGGAAAATCAAACAAATTTTCTTCCAACAGATTAATTCAATTGATACACTCTGATAATTAAGTGATACTTGATATATAAATTACTAATGACAGGAATTAAAAGGAAACATTATTACACATGCAATTTATTAAAATGGGAGTGTTTATTATGAAGAGATTTATGCTAACTTATAAAGTAAAAAGGAAACACAAACCAAACGAAACATAAAAGTACCAAAAGTAGCCCTCCATGGTGGCACAGTGGCTTGAAGATCAGCACTGAAAGCAAGCTGCAGCTGCTTCAGTGCGAGTTCAATCCCAGGTCCCAGAGGTGACCCTTATGATGCGGCAGACCTTTCCTGACACTCCCACTGCTCCTCTAACCAGTGAATTTCATCAATCTGCTTGTTCTGCTCTCTACTCTTGTCTCTGGTGAATCCTCTCACCACCCCTGAACCTCTGGCCTATACCCCAGTTCTATATGCATAAATAAATAAATCTTTTTAAAAAAATAATTAAAAGTACTAAAAGAAGACACATAAACAAAAAAAAGAGAACCCAACATTGCTCATAAAGAGAAATTAAAGGGCCTATATACACACTGATGAAATAAATTTTGTAATAAAAATTTTCTTTCATTTTTAAAAAAAAATATTTATGCAAACAGAACTGTCTAGAGGTGCAGGGGTGGTGAGAGGCTTTACCAGAGACAGAATAGGGAACAGAACATACAGCTTATTTAAATACACTGCTGAAGGGAGCAGTAGGCAAGACAGAAGAGGTCTGCTGCCCCATGTGGGTCCCTTCCCTGGCTGGGGATTAAACTTGTGCTGAAGCATCTTCAGTTAGCTTTGCAGTACTTTGCTTTAACCTGTTGTGCCACCAGGGAGGGACCTGTAATGAAATTGTTCATAAAGAAAAGTTAAGGTTCCAATGCATTCATAGTTGAATTCTATCAGAGCTTGAGGATGAAAAAGAACCACTTCTATGTAAATAGTTTAATATTATAAGACATTGAATACTTTCAATTTTGTTATGAAACAAATCACAGGGTAACTAAGTTTTAAAACAGCCAACCTACACACAGTAATACCTAAAATGAAAACACATAATATAATCTTCCCTGGGGCACAAGGGGTTAAGTCTCATTACTATCAAGATTATTTCCAGCCACTGCAACATGAGTACAATCTACAGCTGAGGAGCTGACCCAAATGACACAGCAGATCTATTCTGCCTCATCTACTGCTCCCCACAGCAGTGAATTTCAGTGTATTCGCCTGTTCTATTCCCTACTTTGTCTCTGGTGGATCCTCTCATGCTCACACCTCTGGCATGTACCCAGCTCTTGTATGCAAATATATCACATATGAATGCTGAAGTTAACCTAAAAAATAAAGTTGATTTGTATTTGAAATTACCTATTATTGTTATTTTTGCCACGCAAATGTCATTTAAAGAAGGGACTCTATCACTATTTGCCAGTGCCAATTAACGATCACTAATAGTAGGGATATAGGTCAGGAAGGAGCACTAAAAGTGACCAAGAGTACTGTGCAAATAATTTATCAGTCACTGTCTGTGTTCTTCACCCTTGTGCACAATTTTAAGACTATCCATATCCAGAGAACAACAGCAATGACATTTATTTAACAAACCAGGGGAAAAAAAGTTACTGAGGCCACAAATGACCACTTACCTCACTTGAAGCAGTGTCCAGCACCTTCAAGTCCTAAACAAAAATGCTCCCAAGATGGCATCTTCCTGCCACTGTGGGCCTGGAGCACTGGACAGACAGACTACAGCTGTGTTCCAATTCATGCAGGCAGCAGAAGACACAACAGGAGATGTTCCCGGAGCTGCTGTGATGCCCCAGCACAGCACCAGACAAGCAACATTCAAAACAGCAGCTGCAGTGGCTGAATGACCTGGTGAAAATAAAGCAGCTTAGCAAGGCTCAAGATTCTGGGTCTTTGCCTTCCCTGTCAGGCTTTAACAGCAGTAAAACCAGGGGCAGTTCCATTAGTTCAGCTACTTGCAAAGCCTCCAACATTTTCTTCTCCAAGATTGCTGGTGGAGGCCTCTCCATGTCCTTCAGAGGCCCACAGAGACCCAGTGGAAGACTGGCATGGTTGGGGCAGAAATCACTGATCCTGAAATCACTGAAAGTCCATAAGGATGAACTCCCTGATTATCTGACTCTGAATTCTCCGACACTCAATCCGGAACACTGAACCCCAGGGGCTGTTTCTACAGTCCTGTATGGCTTATCAGACTCTCCACCCCTATCCAGGCTTTGTTCTCATTTTCCCTAGAGCTATCCACCTTCACCATCACCCACCTCTAGAGGGCACCACCTCAAATAGTCTTTGGCTTCAGCACTAGTTACAGTTGGATATATATACTATGTTGAGAAAAAAAAAGAATGATGTTTTATAATCTTTGTTTTGTTCTCTAATACTATGAAATTGATTTTATTTAAGTTTTTTTTTATTGGGTAAAGATATTTAACTACATTATTATATATACTTAAGTTACACAATATTTGACTTTTTAAAGGGAGAATAAAATTGTAATAGGACTAAGTAAACTTATATTATCTATTTAATAAAAATATTAACTGCCTTTTTATTTTATGCCATGATACAGTAGAATATGTTTACTCTGCTTGTTTCTCTTTTTAATAATAAATCCATGAATTGCCACCAATTTAAGAAATTCCTCTTTTCTCACATGTAAATTTAGCACTGAAATAATGGAACAAGAATTTCTTTGACTTGTAGTTTGTCTTTTACTAAGCCCACCCTTCACTGATTCCAGTTGTTAAATCATATGATAGCATAAAGTTAAATATGCTCTCAACAAATTGTGCACAGATCACCTTAGAAATTACTAGAGAGTAGGCTTTAGATTTAATATAAAGAAGAAGAGACTTCTACTCTTCTACTGAAAAGTTGTTTCTCAATCAAGTCCTTTGTATCTATCAATTCATCACATTTTTTTACATCGAAAATATTGATCATTTTTAAATATCCTGAGAAATATTAGATGTCATAGGATCATTTTTCTTTCTCACAGTTTTACTTTTCTTTCTCTAGAAATTATATTGATATTGGCCAGCAATAATTTGAAATTATAAATTTGAATGGGAAACAAATAAATTATAATTAAGTAAAGAAATTTACAAAGTCCTGTTAAATTTTGATGTTCTTTTCTACAGTGATATTTATGAGTTCTGAAATAGTTCTGTTACCAAAAAAAGTAAGAAGATTATTTTTAACATTTTTGTCACAAATTACACACTCATTTGAACAATTCAGCTGCCGTCAATTTATCCATTTTAGTATTTTTAAGTCTTCTTCAGAGAAGAACAAACAATTCAGCAAAAATGCATGCAACTTTGTTTGACAGTAATCTTTTTTCTCCATTTGTGTCTTCAATATGTTTTCAAATTAAGGCCACTATTTTATTCCAGGTGCAGACAATACCATTCATATGAAGAAGACATTTTAACATATTTTCCATTTCCAACAAGGACAGCCCTCTTGTAGGCACATGCAAAAGTAGGAAGTGACTTTTTCTATAAATTCAAAATCTCAGAGCACCTATGTTGGCTGGGTTAAAGACACAGCCTATGAAGCTTCTGCCAGCCACCACAGCATAAGTTTGATGCCCCGCTGGCCAGGGAGCTTACCAACGTGACACAGCAGCGGACCTCTCTTGTCTCACCACTACTCAATCTGCGTGTTCTGCTCCCCACTCTGTCTCTGGTGAATCCTCTCACCCCCCCACCCCCACACACACCTTTGGCTTGCATTCCAGTTCTTGTATGAATAAATAAATAAATCTTTAAAAGATATCTCAGTAAGTACTTTGAACATTTTGAAGAAATTAAAAGTGACAAATCCAATTTTTATTTCTACATGTTTTGCAGTACTATACAGAGCTAGTATTAGGTATCTTTTAACTGTCATTAAATAACAGAGTTCTCAGGTTTCCCTTACTGTGATTTCTGGGAAGGAAAGGAATTATGATCATTTTCAGTTTAATTAATGGAGCTTTTAGAAAACATAGTAAAATATTCAAAAGATTAAAACTTAAGCTGACATTATCCCAATGCAAAGTAGAAGTACAATGCAAAAGAAAAGACTCACAATTAGAATGTATTTTGATTATATACCTATGTTGTTTCACTGAGATAGCTGCTAATATGTGGGCTAAAAAAAAAAAAAAAAAAAAGCCCTGCAGAGTCTATAATATACACAGGCTATATTAGATACTAAAAACTGTATATTCTTAACCCTTTTTATATTTAAGCTAGTGTATGCATTTTGCACTTAAAAAAAAAAAGACTGTGCATCACAAGAAGGATTTCCCTTTTAACTGTCAATATTAAAATTGATATTATAACCTAAATAGTTATGAAATCAGGCCATTAAATCATATATAATGTTTTAGACCAATATAATCTTAATAAAATAGTGATTAGTCAAAGCTAAGGCAGGGTCAGAAAAATTATGATATTTGGTCATTCTACAAATTGAATAGAACATATTTTTGAAAAAAAATACAGATTACTAAATTTCATGTATTAGGCACAAAAGTAAATAATAATTGCATTCATTTAAAAATGTGATAATAGGGCCCTCCCTGGTGGCGCAGCGGGTTAAAGCACTGCACTGAGAAGCTAAAAGCCACTTCCGCATGAGTTCGATTCCCGCCTGCCCCGGAGGAGACCACATGGCGTGGCAGACCTCTCCTGACCCGCCCGCTGCTCCCCTCAGCAGTGTACTTCGTTGATCTGCCTGTTCTGCTCCCCACTCTGTCTCTGGTGAAGTCTCTCACTGCCCCTGAGTCTCTGGCCTGTACCCCAGTTCTGTATGTACAAATAAATAAATCTTTAAAAAAAAATGTTAAAAATGTGATAATATGTAATGACCATGTGCGATATACTGCAGGGATACTGTTTTAGCATTTAAATATAAGTCAGTGCATTTGATATATTAAAAATATTAACAGGATATAAAAACTTCACTTTTGATACACAAAAATTTTGGGATTATTACAGTCCTTTCAACAAGAAAAATGTAGGAAAATCTTAAAATCAATGGTTTCTCTTGGATATGTTGGAAAATAGATGTCACCAGGAAATTGATAGTCCTTAACTTTTTTTTTTTTAAGATTCACTTATTTATGCATACACAACTGGGGGCCAGGCCTTAGGTGCAGGGGCAGTGAGAGGATTCACCAGAGATAGAGTGGGGAGCAGGAGAGGCAGACTGATGAGTACACTGCTGAGGGGAGCAGTGGGCAGGTCAGGAGAGGTCTGCATCACCATGTGGGTTAGCTCCGGGGCCAGGAATTGAAATTGCACTTAAGCGGCAGCTAGCTTGCAGCGCTGCTCTATAACCCAGTGTGCCACCAGGAAAGGCCCGGCATTCAACAATTTGAATGAACAAATAAATGCAGAATCATATACAACATCTGATATTTGTTTACTGAGAGAAAAGTGGCTAGTGGTATGAACTAGGAGGGAGAGAACAATGTCTATTTTGTCATAGGAGTCCCTCAGCCCAGCTCATGTCATAGGACATGGACTCTTTGCTGCGAGCCTGACACCTTAGCCATCAGGGCTAGGTAGCAGACGCCAGCACTGGCCTGGATTGTGGGCCGGACCCCATGCGGCTCTTCTGGAGTGTCTGTCTGCACTACAGAAGTCTCAAGGACATCCTGGCAAGCTTTGAAAGTTGTAGCTGCAGTGGTCCTTTCTTTGTCCTGTCCCATTGCAAACTAGCCCCAGGGCTCCAGCAGCAAGCCTTATCTGGGCCAATGGTAGCCACAGGGGAGAGGTTCAAAGAATCTTGGACCAGCCTGGAGGGTTCTGCACATCTAGGTGTACTGCAACCAAGTCCCTGGTCTGTTGTGGTGGCCTCCAGCTTGGCTACATCCTGGCCATGTAAGTGCACAAGGTATGGTAAGCATCTGGAACCACTAAAGTTGGCTCTGGCTGCCACTACCCTGAGCTTACTGGAGGTCAGGTCTGGACAGGTTCCTAGGGTTTCACTTTTGAAACTGGAATCACAATCAAACCAATCAGGCATGAATAGTAGAGATCCCAACAAGGATAAGCCAGGGGAACAACCAACTTGTTTTTTTTTTTAATTGAGCAGAAGGCTACAGACCCATTTACCATACTTGTGAAGATAGATTTCCTGGGACTCCTAGAAAGACCTTCACAGACACCACCATTGACTTCCATACCTTCATAGACCTACACAGAGACTTTCATAAAGACCTGGTCACCGTACTTACCTGCAGCCTGACTCTGACATCACATAGAGAACACCATTAGCCTGTGTCCAATCTCTCTAAAAGAGTCATTTTCTGTTGGCTTCAACAGCTCTAAGATAGTCATAACACTGGTGTCTCTGATATAATTGCCTGTTGACCAGTGTTGATGTACCTGGACAAATGACAAGTACTGCTCTTACATCTGGCTAATTCTGAGAGTTATCCACCTTTTCCCTTCTGATCGCCCAGCACTACCTCTCAGTGCCGCTATACTTGGCATTGTCCGATTTGGCACCCATTGCTGTCCAGCCTGACCTTTGAGTGCTGTGTTGGGTGCTGTGGTATCATGTCAATAACTCCATCTCTGATCACCTCCTTGATCCTGGCCCACTGCTTATTGGTATGCTACTAACTCTATATTATTCTCAAACAGAGAGTGACATCTTGCATGAAAAGTCTTTGTTTTTGAATACTGTACACTGTACGCACATTCTTGGGTAGGGCAGCTGGCTATTTGAGGTCTTAGGAACTCTTTCCTTGTCCCCTTGTCTCTCTCATTTGGCAATAAACTGTTCTTTCTTTGTACCTGAAGTCTGAGAAGCATCTTGCAATTGTGAGTGCCAGGGGTGAGGACCCGTAAACAGTGACCTGTTTCACACTTTGGCAGAATGAGAGAAATGGAAGAAATATTCCCTCCTGGACTTAGAAAAAATAAGGGTAAAATAGCAATCTAGACACACCTAAAGTCTATTCTCCAAAGGACTAGTTTCTAAGAGAAAGGAAGTCACAAGAGAACACATCTGAAACTTCATACCACCTGTGAATTGAAAATGTATTCTCAGCCTCTACCTTCCTCCTTTGCCTAGGGCAGGAAAAGTGAAATCAACAGGAAGAGAATTTCAAGGAAGAAGGAATGTTGGAATCTGAAAATGAAGAGACAGCGGAAACAAAGTACATGTTAGAAAATAATGCATACAAGAATACATACAGACAAAAAAATACTTGAAAGGGCTAGAATGCCTGAACACAGTTCATTAAAACGCTGAGGTTGAAACAAAAGCTTACAGACCATTTCTCTACCCTATTCCTTATAATCAAAGAAGATACTGGTGTAATAAGAGACTTAAATGGAAAAGCTACAAAACGTGGGAGGGATATCTCTAAGGAGAAGTCCCAGTGCCAAAGGAGGTTAATCGAAAAAAAAAAAAAATAGATAAATGTAAAGCCACTGATTACTAGAGATTTAGCAATAGTTCTAAATAGACCAATTTAATACAATTTTAATACTGTTTCTCACATTTAGCTATTTTATTTAATATTTTTATCCAATTAAACATACTAGGTATTCAGCAAGAAATAACAAGGAATATTAAAATACAGGGAAAATACAATCTGAAGAGACAAAGTAAATATTAGGACAAAACTCAGATCAACACAGTTTTGTAATTATTAGACAAAAAATACTATAACTGTGATTAATGTTGAGGGCTTTAATGGGGATGAAATACAGACAACATGTAAAGCCACATGAGTAACACCATTAGAAAGAGATTGAAAAGAAAATGATATTTCAGAATATAATCAGAAAAAATAGAAGATCCCTTTTTAATGTCATACTATAACTGCTAATTGGTGAAATAAGACAATAAAAGGTATATAGAATGGGAAAGAATAAATTAAATTGTCTTTGTTCACAAGAAATATTGTTGTTTATGTTGAAATCCAAAAGAACCAGGAAAATATCCTGGAATGAATAAGTGACTGTAGAAAATCATACATACAACATTATTACCTGACAAAAAGACATGTCAAAAATGGCTAAGAAACTAATACAACTCTATTAAACACAATATTAAAAGAGGAACACAATAATCTGTATATACAATCCACAGAGGAAGAAACTGTATAAATTAAAAATTTAAAAACACTAATTATCATGAACATGCTAATCAAAGCTACAATGAGGTAATACCATAGCCAGAATGATTAAATTCAAAATAGTGATAATAACAAGTAGTGAAAAACATGTAGACAACTTGAAACTCTAATAAAGTGTAATCAGGGAAAGAAACTGGTACTATCATTTTAGAAAACAGCTTGGAAAAATGCTTCTACTTAAGTTAGATATAGTATTATAATATTATTCAGTAATTCACATGTTAGTATTTGCCTCAGAAGATATATTTATACATAAACATACACACACATGAAGTCATGTATGAATGATTTTTTTTCATAAAACTTACTCTATGTGCCCCAATATCAAGCAAATTAAAAGTTCACCACTACGTGAATGCATAAACAAAGCTACATATCTAAGAAATGAAATATGATTCAGCAATAAGCATGGGCCAACTACAGGAATTGTAACAATGTGGTTAAAATTAATGGATTTCAAAGCTTTCTGTTGAAGAAAGTAAACCATTTGCAAAAAAAATCATATTGAGAAAATTATACTGATACGAAATTCTAGGGGAAAAATGCAGTTCAACCATAGAAACAGAAAGCAGATTGGTGACTTCCTATCACAGGGAACAAGAATAAGATCTTCTGCAAAGAGTTATAAAAATGTACTAAGAATGACATGATAAGTTATTACATTTTGATTATAGCAGTGTTTCTGTAAGTGTATAAGTTCATCAAAATTCATTAAACCAAACATTAGGATTTATGCATTTCATTGTATGCTAAATATGTTCAATTAAACAAGAAAATTATTCATGAAATTAGATCACAGAACAAAACACAAATATTATAAACCAACATAAAATACCAATTATAAAGACATAAACAAGACAATTCAGTAGGTTTAATAAAAACATATTAATTCATCACTTAATTTTATAATATGGAGTTAATGTACATTGCCTACAAATAAAGCATGAATTTACCATCCAAAATAGTTTTAGTTGTTTAAATTTATTTATATAAATGTTAAACCTTCACTTCCACATTTGAAGTAATTTTAAAAACAATGTTTTTCATGGTAAACACTTATCTTAATCTTAACATTATATTTTCATTTTATTTTCTTCTCTAAATTTCAAATTGAATTAATAAATGTATTAAACATGAAATTCATTGCATATTTCTATTTTACTCATTGTTAACGCTCATTTTATGGATATGTCTAGTCACCCACAAATACCTCTTTCTACATCCACCTGTTTACACGCTGACCCACCCACCCCTCATTCCACTCATTCATGTATCCACTCATTCATTGGCTTACATGATTATAATGATGACCAGTGTGTTGACTTATTGAACAGAAATGGAAACCCACCTTATTTTCATCAGAAATGAGAAAAATAAGTTTTGTATCACTGACTTGTTTCAGATAGGGTTTTTTTATGTGACTTAGATTTTATCAATCAGCAAAAGCTGCATTATCACCTATATATTAATTTAGAATGTGAAGTAAAGGCAGGGTTTTGATTTGGAACTAAGATCTGAGGGTTAAGATAGATAAGACGCGTCTTTCTGCACTGCCCATTTTGATATCAGGTGCATGGTTATTATTGAAGGAGCTGTAGTGTATACTTCTGGTTTTACTTTCTTCTTGCTATTGGCAAACACAGTAGTTCCTTTAGTCACACAGTCTTACTCTGTGACAGACATTTAGGCCTAGAGTTTTTTCGTCAGTTTTCTCAAATAGTCTTAATAAATTGCCTTTTCCTTAAATTCTCCTGAGTAAATTCTATTTCTTGTTGATATGATATTACATTTTAACACTTGAAGTTTCCTTCATGGTGGTATTTATATTTATTTGTTGTTTCTTATTTTATGATTTGATTCCCCCCCCCCCCTTTTAAGAAGCAGATATTAGGCTTCCCTGGTGACACATGGGTTAAAAATGTAGCACTATCACCAGCCACTGTTGAAGAGTGTGATCCCTGGCCAGGAGGTGACCCATATGGCACAGAAGACCTCTCCTGTCTCGCCCACTTCTACCATCAGAAGTGTATTTCAGTAGATGCGCCTATTCTGTTCCCCATTCTGTCTCCAATGAAACCTTTCACCCACAGTACCTCTGGCCTACACCCCAGGTCTTATATTCTTATATAACCTTTCACCCACAGTACCTCTGGCCTACACCCCAGGTCTTATATTCTTATATGCAGATTTTTTTTTTTTTAAAGAAACAGATGTCACTACTATATACTCAATTGAATCAGTAGTTAGAAGTTATGAGTGGTACAATGCTTGTATTTTCTATCCAGTCCTCTCTCATTTATCCATATATAAATATGTGTATATATATATATATGTATGTATGTATGTATGTATGTATGTATGTATGCATGTATGCATGTATGCATGTATGTATGTATGTATGTATGTATATATAATATATGTATATATGTGTATATAGATAGATATAGATAGATATAGATATACACATGTGTATGTGTATACTCATATATAAATACATGCATATATACACATGTGTGTATGTGTGTATGCATGTATGTATGTGTATTCTGCTTTTGTATAAAATACACGGTCTTCTGCAAAATTGCTATAAAAATAAGGAGAATTTTATTCAATAAAATTAGTATGATTTCCTGGCCCTTCCTGGTGGTGTAGCTGGCTAAAATGCAGCGCTACAACCTGGCTGCAGCTACTTCAGTGCAAGTTCAATCCCCATGCCTGGAAGTGATCCACATGGTGTGGCAGACCTCTCCTGACCTACTCACTGCTCCCTTCAACAGTATATTTTGTCGATATATCTGTTCTGTTCCCCACTGTCTCTGGTGAATCATCTCACTGCCCCTGCACCTCTGGCCTGTACCCCAGTTCGGTATGCATAAATAAATAAATTCTTTAAAAAAATGGTATGAGGCCCTCCCTGGTGGTGCAGAGGGTTAAAGCACAGCACTAAGAAGCTAAAGCCACTTCAGCATGAGTTCGATTCCATCTGCCAGGAGGTGACCACCTGGGGCGGCAGACCTGTCCTGACCTGCCCGCTACTCTCCTCAGCAGTGTACTTCCTCGATCTGCCTGTTCTGCTCCTTAAACTGTCTCTGGTGAATCATCTCACATCCTATACCTCTGGCCTATTTATGCATAAATAAATAAATATTAAAAATATACAATGAATTGAGTGACTCAGTATGATTTAAAACATAAGTATATAAAGGCAAGTTCTTGGTGACTTCTAGTTGGCAATAATTCTCCTCTTTTGCAATCCCCAGCTTCCCACTGAAATATTCTTCTTAGATTTCATTGTGTATATTAATTTTCTTAATATGAATTTGATTCCTAATTGAATAAAAATCACAAATACCACAGAATACAGGCATTTTAGTGTTGCTGAATGTTAATAATACATTGTACTAGCCCTCTCTAAAATGTCACAGGAAATAATCATGTGATGTAGAAAATTAGTCACTTTACTGAGGAGTGGAATGGAATCCTTGTCAGAGTAAACTTGACAGCTTAGCACTCAATCCCTTTCATGGTTGCTGATTGGTTGAGAGAAAACTACTCCTGGTGACCTTCCAAATTGTCTGCACCATCATTTACTCAGGCACCATCTAGATGCAGATACCAAATCATCTGAACAAATCAATCAATGACAAAACCTTACTTTATAGAAAGATTGTCTTGTCTTCATTTCATATCTTTCTCTATGTTAGTCTGGAACTTGGTATGTTGTTTTGGCCATTGCATACTTAAAAATTTAGAATTATGTCTTCTCTGGTAGAAACATACCAGACTCTATGAGAGCTAAATCTAAAAACATATATTCAATCTGTTGTTTTTCAGAATCAAACATAATGTTTAATTCATAGCTATGCATCAAGAACAGATCGACAAGAAAATTCTGAAATAAAAGTTATATATGAGTGTAGAATCGAAATGTATAGTGAAAAGATTCATTCAAATGTGTGTGTTTATATGACAACAACTTGTTAGAATATACATCAAGTTAGCATCAGATCATACATTTTACCTCTCTTATTCAATAATCAAATTCTATTTATTTTGTATCTTTTATATTTAAAACACCCTAATGTGCATAGAATAATAGATATTTTAAATTAATCATTTATGAAATATAACACACTCAAAAATGTACATCATAACAATAGATATCTATATATGTGACAGACATATACAGGTAAACACAATCTAGAGTATGACTTCCAAGGAAAAGCCCACTTATTTCTTCTTCAATAGCATTATCCCACTATTTTTCATTTATTAAGTAGTCACATCTAACATTCTAGATTAATTCTGTTTATTGCTGAACGTTACAGAAATGAAATCCTATAGCATTGCACTTTGGTTTCTGGCATCCTTCACTCAAAATTTGTTTGTGTTGTAATTATATGTTAAGTTTATATTGATTTTGTCATTTCTATGCTTTAGCATAACAGTATATTAATTTCAATATTATGCAAAATTCAAATATTCAATATTATTTATTTATTCTGTTATGATGGATATTCAGTTCTTTTTTTTTTTTTTTTTTTTGCTAAAGTGAACACTATTGCTGTGACATCCTTTCATGGTTTCCGGTAAACATATTTTTGTTTGTTTTATACCTAGGAGTGAATAGTGGGAATATAAGCAATACTATGTTCAGATGTAGTAGACACTGACAAAATTTTTCTAATGATATTAAACAAATTTATAATCCCTTCAGCAGAGTATAATTCCAGTTGCTTTACATTCTTGCCAAAACTTCATACTGTTGATTTCTTAGTTTTCTTAGTTTTAGATATTTTTGTATCTCATTTCGCTTATCCTTACATTTTCATGATTATTAATGAGATCTTATAACTGCCCATCTATTTATATTAGTACAAACCCTTTGTCATTTATATGTCACACGTGTATTTTCTTTCTTTTGTCATTTTTTTTTTATTTGCACTTAACTCTTCTTAGAGACAATGCTACTAAGCAATGGTATCAACTATGAGAGAAACACAAATGAGAAAGAGATACTAATCATAATTAAAAGATTAACAGGAAAGTTAGACTTGACTCCATTTCCAGCACTGGGTACTGCTGTAATGTGATTTTTTAAGTTTTATGAATTCAGAGAGGACGCTCTGTGTTGCTTAAAAAAAACAAAAAAACAAAAACAAAAAAAAAAAACAAAAAAACTGTAACATTGTAATATCTTTGTCTCTTTTGCATTTAAAGGAAAATTTGAATAGCAAATATAAGTTTCCTACTTCTGTCAAAGAATTTTTTTTTTTATCCTTTCTGATGAACTCTTTTCAGCCCTTTTAACAGTCACTTGGAGTCCTGTTATCTACAGGCAGTTTTAATTTCACTCATTCTTCTCCAAAAGTAAGTCCCATCAGCTCAAGGCCACAATGCTTCATTTTCAGCAAAGGGGGATTTTTAACATCTCTGAAGTCCATCAAAATGCTGTGACAGAAACCTTGGAGTCAGAGAACTGAGGAGTTCCTTAAATTACTGACACCATCCCACTGAACTAATAACGTTGCCACAGAATTCTAGTGGGGAAGCTGAAGGGTTTTCAAAACTTCACCATGATTGAGGAAAAAGAAGAGAACTACTTGCAACTGAGTAAACTGATAAAAGATGACATCTTTAAGGTTTTTGTTTAGAATATTATTGAATATTTTTGATTCTAAACTACTCTTAGATTCAAACATTCAGATGGTCCAGAGTCATGAAAAAGATGTCCCACATTATGTACTATAAGGGGAATGTCAATCAAAGCCACAGTGAGTTATTACCTCACCCTGTGAGCAAAGCTTACATCATAGTGACTTGAAACAGTCGTTAGGAGAAGATGTAGAAAAATCAACACTCATTCACTATAGTGGGAATGTGAATTAACAGAAATATTATCAGGTCTAGCAATACCACTTAGGTGTTTTTCAAAAATATATGAAAACATAACATATGTGTGTGTGGTAAATATAAAAGATAAATAGATAGATAGATAGATAGATAGATAGATAGATAGATAGATAGATAGATAGAGGTGATATTGATATAGATAGATATGGAAGATAGCATTAGAGATAGAAATAGATATATTCACCCCTATTGATAGCAAGATTCTTCACAGTAGCTTGTTCATGGATAGAACCTAAGTACCTATACGACTATAAAAATTAAAAAAAAAAATGTGGAACACATAATTAATTGAATACTGCACAGTGACTAAAATGATGAAAGTGTGTCTTTTTTGGACAATATGGATAGATTTTCAGTGATTTTACTGAATGAAATAAGTCATAAAGTTAAACAAATAAAATTGCCAGATGGTCTCACTCATTTGTGGAATATAAATAACCAGAGAAAACAAAACAAAGTAGCAGAACACAACAAAATGATCAACTAAGTCTTTATTTCCTTAGATGCTGAGTAATATTCCAGTGTGTGTGTGTGTGGTGTCTCCCTAGTATATATTAGACAAAATTGTGAATTAATCTTTCCCTTGCCAGCAATTTCTTCTAGAACATTATAATGGTTCTGCATAGTTAAGGATTTTAAATTTAAGATTTAAAAGTATCTGTATAAGTTTTAAGCATTTGCTCCTCTCTCCATATCTTTAGGAGTGAATAAATAAAAATGTATTGAATGTATATTTGTTATATTATAGTAATTTTGAGGGAGGGGTTTGAGTAACATATAGATGCACTTTTCTTTTTCCCCTTAGGAAAATCAGATATTGGTATTGAACTGATATTTATATACCAAGAGGAAAAGTGTTGTATCCACTCTGAGTATCCTGAAAAGTATATATCTTCTCCCTGAAACCCACATTGGCATTGAAGAATCCTCCTCTGAGTCAGTATTTGTGCCATGGCCCTTTGGTGCCACCACTGCAGGAGGAGTCCATTTGCTTGTACTTATGTGCATATCAAATCATGTACCTTTTAACCTGTTAATTTCTGCCAGTGAACTTCAGCAACAGCAGGGCAAGAAGCTGTCTTAGATATAGCACACCTGCATCTATTACAGAGCTTGTGATCCAGATTCACAAGCTTGTTGAATTAAATGGCACAGAACCCAAACCAATTTCTTTCATTAGTTGTAAGAGGAAAATAGTGACTCTTTATTTGGTGCTGCAGCCAAGACAGTCAACTCCAGCATAGGTCAGATTTGATTTTTGAACCTCATTCTAATTGTGGAAATACACCCATCATGTTTGAATCACATGAACCTTGGAAACCATAAAAACTGGAGTTGCAGACAGATTCAGGTACTGTGACAGGAGCCAATCCTGACACTCTCCTGAAAAGAGCTTTGCTTCAGATCTCTGACTCTCACCAGCCACTTGCCTGCAAATTATTTCAATTCTGATTCTTCCGAATGGATGTTCCAGCATGACCAGCTCCAGCGGCCTGTGCCTGATGCCTCAATGATCTGTCTGTCAATGACTCTAAGAGCTGTCCCCTGCTGCTGGATCTTCAGTATCACCAAATGACCATTGCTGCAAGTGACTGAGAGGCCTTTGTAAGGGTTATTGGTGACTGGTCTGTTCTTGGCAACTTTAAGATCTGTCTCCTTCTTGCTGCTTGGTGCTTGAGAACACCAGCTCACTGGTTCAGCAACTGTGAGCCATAGCACATTCAGAGCTGACCCTGTTTCTGTTGTCTCTGGCACTGTACAGACTGGCCTCTGCACTGCTGCCACTGGAGGCTGCTACACTGTGGCCTAAGCAGCAGCAGCTATAATCACCTCCAGGTGCCAGTGGGAGTTGAGTTCTGGTCCACTCCTTACTGATGTATTACCAGCATCAGGCCATCAAGGGGATAGTAGCTCCTTCACAAGAAGCTTTTGCTTTATTCTTCTAGATACTGTTGCAACACACTGAGGTAGGGCAGATGGCTATTTGTGCCCTTAAAAAAAACTCTTCCTGTTCTTCCAACTCCCCTTGTAAATAAATCTTGGGGTTGTTACAGTCTCTGTTTGAGCCATGTCTTGCAATTGTAAGCACAGGGGTGAGGACCCATGAACCATGACATTTCCCAGGCTTGCATGGTTTCATAGTGGACAGTCATATTTTAGATGGTGAAAATGAAAGGAATATTCTGCGGATGAGCCCTCCTGGGAGGTAAAGCATTTGAGTATAACCACAGGTCAAGACACCCCTACTTGCTGAGATACATAATTTATAAAATAAAAGAGGGAAACTTAGTTATTTCCTCAGAGGGATAAAAAGGATACATATTTTATGAACTTCTATCTTGTAATTTAGAGGCTGGTGCATTTTTTGAAAGGAGTCCTTTGTCAGAGCTTTTCATCTCAACATTCTGAAATGTAAGCTCATCAGTAGTTCTTGTTTATGTGACTTAAGGTCATCTCCTTATAAAGTGGCAACCAAAATACACACCTCTAGCCTTCTCCATTAGGCAGAATTCTTGTGGGTGAAGATGATTCTGTATTTATTAGTTGGACATTGCCAACTAATAAATACAGAAATTGTAATAGCTGAGTGTGTGGATTAATACAGAAGAAAAAAAAAAACTTCATTTAATCAGTATCCTCAGGACAATTTTTAATCTTTTCTCTCTATGAATCGGATGGCTCAATTGTGAGGCAGAAACTTTGTTAATCTGAGTTGCTACTGACAATTAAAGACTTGCACAGTAGTCTGATAGATGATAGAGTTTCTCTTCACCCAAACTTGGTCCAATTCTTCTTGCTGTGTACCACCGCTTCAGTTTCAAGTTAAGCCAGTAGCACACCAGTCACCTATGAGCTGTAGCCAATTTTACTGGTCAAGTGCAATCACATAGTCACCCCGAAGCTAAGATGGATAGAGCACATATTAATTATGGGATTCTTTGAAAAATTAGAAATCTGTTACTGGAGAAATGAATGACAGGTTTGTGGAAAATCAACAAGTAGTCACCAAACATTCCTGTAAAACGATGCCATTGCTGGGAGATCCCCTTTCTTTTATCAAAATGTCAGATGTGAGGGCCCTCCTGGGTGATGCAAGGGGTTAAAACACAGCACATGGAAGTAATCCAAAGTCACTGAAGTACAAGTTCGATCCCCTGCCAGGGAGCTGACCCACATGGCACGGAAGACCTCTCCTGCCCCCCCCCACTGCTCCCCTCAGCAGTGTACTACGCCAGTCGGCCTGTTCTGGTTCCCACTCTGTCTCTGATGAGTCCTCTCCCCCCCTCCACACCCCACCTCTGGCCTGTACTTGAGCTCTTGTATGCATAAATAAGCATTAAAATAAATAATAGCTGTGAGACTTCAACACCTCATGAAACCATCTCTCTAGTCATATAAATTATCACCATCTGCAATAATATTTGAAAACATTTGCCCATGGTCTTCCATTTGTAGATGATACCTTTTCTTGTATCTGTTCTATAACCTGTAGTTCCTCAACTCTTCCTTTCAGGTTTCCTTTGACTTATTAAATTTGTTTGGCATATTTCCACTTTATTATTGTTGTAAATTTATAAAGCATTCATATATTAACTCTAGCACCTCATACATAGCACTTAAATGTTTCTGTTTATTTACTAGAATATAGATTCATTGGCTAAAAAGTCTGTTTATTTTTTTTTAAAAACTATTACAAATTCTAACCCATATGTCAAGTATATAGTACACATTTCTTATCTGTAGACTAAGAGTAATTATACCTCCAAAAGAATACTCTTCAGAAAATTAGTTCTATACAAAGCAATTTAAATTACCTTCACTTGTTACCAATCTATTTTTATTATTTTATTTTATAAGAGTTTATTTTTACATCATTTTGTACATTTTTTTTCCCATCTCAATTGTAATCCCCGGGGGTTTCCCATCACCAAGTCACCTGTGTGCCATCACTAAAATCCCGTGCACTTCCCTCCCCCCTCCCCGTTTTTGATCCCGTTCTCCAATCCACCCCCGCAAAATGTCTCTGGTATATGGTTGTTCATTATTTTTGTTATTTTCTCGCCTGGTCCATTATACTCCTGCTGAGTGAAACCATCCGGTATTTTTCTTTCTCTTTCTGGCTTATCTCACTAAGCATGATCTTTTCCAGCTCCATCCAAGTTGCTGCAAAAGACATGTGTTTCTCTTTTTTGGTTGCTGAGTAATATTCCATTGTATATATGTACCACATCTTTCTAATCCAGTCATCTACTTTTGGGCATTTGGGCTGCTTCCATGTTTTTCCAATTGTAAATAAAGCAGCAATAAACATGGGGGTACAGGTATCTTTTTCAATCAGTGTTTTTGTGTCTTTTGGGTAGATACCTAGGAGTGGGATTGCTGGGTCACAGGGAAGCTCCATGTTTAGCAGTTTGAGGAACCTCCAAACAGTTTTCCATAGTGGTTGTACTAGTTTGCATTCCCACCAGCAGTGCAGGAGAGTTCCTTTTTCTCCACATCCTCGCCAACATTTGTTGTAGCTAGTTGTTTGAAGATGTGTCATTCTCACTGGGGTGAGGTGGTATCTCATTGTGGTTTTAATTTGCGTCTCAAAAATATGGAACTCTTCACGAATTTGCTTGTCATCCTTGTGCAGGGGCCATGCTAATCTTCTCTGTATCGTTCCAATTTTAGTATATGTGCTGCCGAAGCGAGCACTGTTCCCAATCTTTTAAAGTATATCCCCAATCCTTCCTCACTAAACAGTATCTTTTTTTTTTTTTGGTTTGAGGAGGGAATCTAGATGCTTACTAGCTAGGATGGCAGCAAGATTTTGGGTGTTGGACCTAGTACAGTATACACAGATGTCAAGTGTCAAGGTGTGAAGATGTGCGCCTGAATCTTATAAAAAGTTGCTCCAAAAAAGGAGAGGATGGAGCAGACAGATATTACATATGGTCACCTGCTGATTTATGCCAGATTTCCACAATACACAACTTCATTTAAAACTCACAACAACAATTTCAGAAAGTATAATTAGGCACATTTTATTTTTCCTCCTACTAATTGGATAGTGCTGGTGTGAAGGATTTTTAGATGTTTACTTAGGATTTTTATGCAGCTCCATCAGTATTGCTTGCATTACTACTTGCAAGTTATTTAACATCACTAAGCTTAACTTAGATATAAGAATGACACTTACTCAATACTTTGTCATAGAGATTACAATGATTCATATTTACATAGTGTATCACAATGTGTGCTACATAGCAGATAATTGATAAATTTAACAATTCTATCTATACACAGGTGAATGAAGTCAATTTCTTGAGACACAGCTTGTAAATGACAGTATTAATATTCCAATCTCAGCCTTTCTGATTGTCAATATTTGTTTCTAATTGGTAGCCTAGATTGTTTCTTATTTAAAATGCAGACACTACAAACAAAAATCAGATATGAACATTTACACAGAGGCAAGTAGAGTATCATGGTATATAATGTTTTGATCAATTCTTATTTAATACCTACCACCTTTATATATATATTCTGCTGAGGATTTGAGCATGAAGGAGAGATATAAAAGGGAAACAAAAAAATCACCAAATATTTATTAAATTATTACCTTCTACATTATCTTTATAATTGTGTCAATGACTAGCCTTAGAATGTTGAAATTTAGGGCTTCCCCTGGTGGTGCAAGGGGTTATAGCTCAGCACTATGAAGCTATCCATAGCCACTGAAGTATGAGCTTGACCCCAGGCTAGGGAGGTGACCCACATGGCGGAGCAGACCTCTCCAGTCTCTCCCACTGCTCTCCACAGCTGTATTTTTCAATAGATCCCCCTGTTCTGTTCCCACTCTATCTCTGGTGAAACCTCTCATTCTCCACACCTCTGGCCTGAACCCCAGTTCTTGTATGCATAAATAAATAAATCTTAAAAAAAATGAATGCTGGAATTTATACACTCATTAAAAAATTTCCCAAAAGCATCTAAACGTGTACTCTGAATATATAGAAAATCTTGCACTAAGAATGTCAATGTCATTTCCAAATGACCTTGCATCTGTCATATTTATTTTCTCTGAAAAGGTTAACACATCTTATTGATACAGTATTAAAAAGAAGTCTGCAAACTCTGGTGCCTTTCTTTGAGTGCATAACTAGTGTTAAATGATGTTTTTTACTGGGTGGTTTTTCATCTCAGTTACAAAAGTATAACATATCATAAGATGCATATGAGCACTGGAGGTTATTGAAAATGTAATCAATGTTCTGGTGTGCCCAGCCTCCCACAGGAGCAGAACACAGCAACTCTGCCTCAGGGAGACACAAATACAACTCAAGGAAAGGCTTAAAATAGTTTTATTTATGTAAAGTTATTATAGCTCATTTCATTTGCTATTGAAACATCATCCATTTCATACTGTCCTCGTTTTTGGTTATTCAGAGTACAAATTAATTCCCTGTGGATAATGGTGGATGTTATTTAATAGAGAGTACCTATTAATAAATCACATTTGGATACATAATTAATTATCAAACCCACTGGGGGTAAGACAATCATCTACTTTTGAGAGTCCTTTGGGAAAATAGGAATATAACCCAAATATGTTTGTGATGCTCTTCAGCTTTAGCTGAAACCATTTAAAATTTCTGATATTTCTATGTCAGACAAGTGAATACACACACACACACATTAAATAATTACAATATATATTTATTTTATTTATTTATGCATACAGAAGCTGGGGTGTAGCCAGAGGCTTTGGGGTTTGAGGAGATTCATCAGCAACAAATTGGGGAGTCAAACAGGCAGATCTACTGAAACGCATTGGTGAGGGGTGCAGCCGATGAGGCAAGAGAGGTCTGCTGTGTAATTTGGGCCAACTTCCTGGCTGGGGATTAAACTCATGTTGCAGTGGTTGGTGATAGCTTGATAACACTGAGGTTTTAACACTGAGGCCCAAGTGAAAACATATAAATATATTCTAATCTTAATATTTTATTAACATATAATTTAGGACTTCAAATCAGATACTTAAAAAAAAAAAAAGGAAAGGCTTAATTAAACTGAAGTATTAGAATGAGAATATCAAGTATCTTGATTGGATTTCTGATAAGGGGTTGAAGACACTAGACCCAGCCAAGAACACTGCCCAATTAGTTTATCAGCCACTCAGTGTTCTTCACCCATGTGCACAATTGCAAGAGTACTTAGGTTCAGAGAACATTAATGGGATTTATTTAACATACCAGGGGAAAACGGAGTTACTGAGGACAAAAATTGGCCTTTTAACTCACCAGAAACAGTGTCCAGTGTTTTATAGTCCTGAACACAAACAGTCCCAAGATGATGTCTTCCCACTACTGAGAAGCTGGTGCAAGTGGCAGCCAGATAACAGGCTGGAATTCAACTAACAAAGACAGCAGAAGACACAACAGGGGATGTTCACCGAGCTGCTGAGATGCCCCAGCACAGCACCAGTCAAGTAAAACTCAAAAGAGCAGCCACAGTGGCTGAACCTCTAAATAAAGGGCCATGCTCTTATAGCTCAATGAGGCAATTGGCTGGACTTGTCAGGTTTTAACAGCTTCAACAGGTTTTAACAGAACAGTTTCATTTGCTTAACTACTTGCAAAACCTGCAAACATTTCCCTCCTGAAGTTGATTGCTGGAAACTTCTCCACATCCTTCAGAGGCCCACGGATAGCCTTCTGGGGAAAAAAAAAAAAAAAAAAAAAAAGGCATGGTGTAGGCAGAAATAGATGACCTCAGAATACCTGAAGATCTCAAACCACTGAAATCCCAAACACTGAATGCTTCTGCAGTCCCTTATATTTCTTATCAGAGTCTCCACCCCACAGAAACTTAGTTCACATTTCCCCTAGGTATATCCTTCATTACCAGCAATCGCTCCAGGGGGCACCACCTGGAACAGACTTTGGCCTCTGCCACCAGTTACATTTCCAAGGTTGTTACTTATTATTAGGCAGATTTTCCTTTCTGGAGCCTCAGTTAACCTTGTTAAGTATGTGTGAAATGGGTGGGATATCCTACATTAAATTTTGAAATATTTTTGTTTTCTATATCCCTAAAATTATGTACTGGTGGGTTTTGCACATTATTTTCCATGAATATACTACAAACACTCTTAATATGAGTATCATAGCTACCCTGTTTAAATACTTAGGAACAGTACCCTCTTCTTTCTGATCTTTTAAATTTCCCTCGTGGGCATCATCGGTGGTGAAGTGGTTAAAGTTTCAGAACAATCAATCTATCACCAGACACTATAGCTTGAGTATGATCCCTGGCCAGGTTGCAAAACCACATGGCTCAACATACCTCTCCTATCTTGCAATATATTTCAGTAGGTCTGATTGTTCTAAACCCCACTCTTTTCAGCTGAACCCTCTCACCCCACCCCCCACCTCTGGTTTGTACCCCAGTTCTTGTATCTATAAATGAATAATAAATAAATATAATTTATTTAGTTACTTAAATAAATAAATATCACTGTCAACCACTACCGCTGTTACATGCTGAATAAACTCCCAGCTGGGAAAGACCACTGGAAAATTAAACACATACAGGTACTGTGAGTAAATGGAAAATTACTGGGAGTAATTTTACATCTCCCAGGTGTACCCCTACTCTTCTCTCTCTCTCTCTCTCTCTCTCTGAGCTTTCAGTCTGCTATTGGATTTGCAAGTCAGCAGAACAGTAAGATGCTCTAGTTGTATCTCTCTCTCTCTCTCTGTTTCTCTCTTCCTCTGGGTAGTAACTTTTCCTTTCCCCTTTGTAAATAAACCCATTATTGACTCTTTGTGTATGCCTGCAGTACAGTTGAATTTGAAGCATGTGTGTGAGGACCCAAAAACAGGCAACCCAGTTCACATGGGTTGCCCTGTAACATATTAAGTAGTCCTAAAGAGAATGGCAAATTTAAAACAGGGATATCCCTTTAAGAATGAGTTGTTAAATATAAAGTGCACAACACTGTCATAATAGTATTAGCTTTTTATTGCATTGTGCTTGACTTTCATTAATCCTCCACTGTTTTGGCAAAGTCAAAATATTACTTTCATTTTCTAGTGAATAGAAGTTAGATAGACAACATACTTGGGATGCTATAGTTAGTTTTAATCTAAACTAATGAAACTTTGGTGGTGTAAAACTTGATATTATAACACCAAAACCTAATCTATTTCCCTTATATCAGACTATTATTTGTTACATGTTTCAGTTTAAAGAGCTGAGGAAGCAAAACCTATTAAGAAAAGAGCAGCTTCATTGCATACTGATATGGTTAAAAAGAGAATGGAAGAGAAATGGGTATCAAAGCATGGCCAGTGTTTTTATATGTTTTGACATATGTGTACATACATATCACATCATCATGTAAACATCTACATTATGCTACATGGATACTTTATCATATATAATTTTTAATTCATTTCACTATATTTATAACATGTATAATTTATCAATGATTTCTCAGAGGATTTTAACAGAAATTTTAATTTTAAATAATATAATTTGAATTAATACTAGTGTAATTTCAATGCTACATATCAGTTCTATTTAGCTGATTCTTTTCCTCCTTTTTTAATATATATCACTGTTATTACAGTCTTACATTTTGAATTCCCATCACCACCAATTCATTGTTGTATTCTGCATTTTTCCCTTAAGTCTTAGAAAATAACCAGAATTACAAACAGAAACATATGTAAGTTGTCTTTAACATATTTGTATTGCTACATTTATAGAGCAACATTTAACAATGTTCTTGATTATTTCATGATGGTCCATTGTCCTTTCCTTCAACCTGAATGGCTCCCTTTAGTATTTTGTTCAAGATAGGTTCCCTAGTGATGATATAAATTTATTGGCTGCTTATTTTTCTTTCAACTCTTTGAATATAACCTTCCACAGCTTTCTGATTTTCACTGTTTCAGGTGAGAAATTAGCTGTTTTTCCTATCAAGGATAACATATTTGGTAAGACACTTCCTACTGCTTACTTTCTGTTTTTTTTTGTTTGTTTGTTTTTGTTTGTTTTGGGTTTTTTGTTTTATTTTGTTTTTTTGTTATTCTACTTGGAACACTAAATTTCTGGATCTAGTTTTGGAAGTATTTCACCATTTTCTTTCTAAATATTTTTTTTTCTGACACATTCTTTTTTTTTTTTTTTCCATTGGGCCCCCATTACATTTTTGTTAATATGCTTAATATCAATTTGTTCTGTTTCACTTTTTATACTTTTAGTCTTATATTCTCCAAGTTGGTTAATATTAATTAATAAAACTTTTAAGTTCACTAAATTTCCCCTTCTACTTTCTCAAATCTGTTTAATCTCTTTATTGAAATTTTCTCTTTACTATTATAATTTTCACCTCTAGAATTTCTATTTGAATCTTTTAAATGATCCTTGTAAAATTTGTTGTAATCATTGTTTGCTAAGATATCATTGCTATATTTTTTTCTTTAGATGTTTAGACATTAATTACTTTGGGCTTTTGGACATTAATTATATGTTGACTTAAGGCTGTTCTCTACTTAAATTCTCATTTGGTATTGTCAGGGAGAGATTCTATTGTTATTATTATTATTATTATTTTCACATGTGAGCTATATTTCTTTTTTTTTGCATATCACATTGTTTGCTCAAAATGAAAATTTTTTTATTGTATTGTGAAGGAAATATGAAAATAAAAATCCATTTCTGTCCCCAGAGATCATTGCTGATCATTTATGTTGTTATTAATGTGTAGCATTCTTGTTTAGTGGATTTTTCTAAACAACTGCTTTGATTCATATGTCCTTAATCATGTGTGCCCATGGACAGGTATGACTAAGCTAAGAAGCTTAATCTCAGAAACCTCAGTAGTTTAGTGAAACTCTATTAATTGTACAGAGAGTCTTTATACTCCTGAAACTACATGAGTCTCCATTTGTTTCTGAGGTGTTCTCTTTATACATTGGGGTTCGCCTTCAATAATGATCCAATAATTTATCGCAGTCTTACACTTGACATCCTGTTTTTGTAGACTCAGCTTCTAATAAAGGTGTATTTCTAATTCAGATTTTTCTTGGGCATGCATTCAACCCTACACTTGTGTGTGTTCTTCTGGATTACAAGGAATATATATATAAATTAGTGTACTTCTGTGACGTGTGTGGTCAGCTACCTACTTGAGAAGGTAAGAGCCTATTTCCCTAAGTAGCACACAGTGTTGTAAACCAATGTTAACTCAGTAAGAAAGAAAAAAAAAGAAAAAAAAACTTAAAAATTTAATCTTATTTAAATACTCTGTAAATGATAGTCATTAAACTACTAGAATACTAAAAAAAAATCATATTCTCCAACTTCCTTTGGATACCTTATTTCTCATCCTTTAAGCATTTTGATGAGTCTATTCTCTATCCCAATGTTTTTCACTGCTTCTGACAATGAAAAATTAAGAAAATTTTTAAAAATTGTTAACAAATATCCCTGAGAGAAAGGTTTTCTCACTGGGAAAATTTCAAGTCAGGGCAAATAAAGTCAACCTTGAAAGTGTTCTCTTCCAGTAAACTACCACATGTGCTAAATAATGGAATTTCTCTTAGACTGAGGCTATAAAGGAGCTCCAACTTCATTTTGTCTGCTCTGGTTGACTGCTGCTATTTTTTACCATGACTGCATTTCTTGGCCTTCAAGGTTAGCCTGAGGTGGAAGGAAGGGGGTGAAAAGACAGCAAGTTAAAATGCCACAGAGCTTACTCTGCTTACCAGAACTGCACATTTTTTTCTTGGTCTAAGTCTTTGGTTGATGTTTTTAGTTGACATGCCACAGGGTGTGATGCTTATTGAAGTGCTTCTGTTTGGTGGTTCATATACACATGTTTGTATAAAGCATTTGTACCCTTAGTTATCTGCATTCTTCATATATCCTCTGAGTTATCCATCTGTGATGAGAAGTAAGTTTTGATTATTAAGGCTGCAGGATTACAGTAAAGAGGGCTGGACTTCTGGTGGGTTGAGGATTCTGAATTCATCCAGAAATGCTAAGGGTACTAGAAGTCAAGAGACACTGGGGCCAACTGAATAATCAATGCTTGAGTTTTTAATCCAAACTGGATAGTGTGATTCTAAACCTTAGCATGTGAATATCCTGAGATGTGGGGAAAAAAAAATCATCAAATTTCAGAATTCTGAATCATTGAATTTTACCATTTTCAAAGTTTGTCCATTGCTTTCATGAAGAAGAAAATGTGTGAATGTCCTTACTATTTAATTTTCACTTGCACCCCCCAAGGATTTAATGATGTAAAAGGGAAAACTAAACATATGAGGGTTTCAAGCATAAAAGCAGGTAATGCATATAATATGCTAATTAATGAAGCAATTGGTTGGAAAGAAATATTGGTAACCTGTGGAATAATTGGTGAATTAGCTGTAGTCATGGGTCTTGAAAATCAAGATGGGGAGTCCAGCCTTGATACTGAAGCAGCAGGAATATCTTGTTGTTTAATAAAAATTTCATTTGAGCAATTATATCATGAAATCCCAAAATCTAATCTTTCACCGTTAGTGAACTAAATGATTTCCAGCAAACAGGTTTTTGTTTCATTTGGGAGAGACATACTGTACTGGGGTACCAGAACAACATGATCCGAAGAAGGGGAATTAAAAAATAAAGCTTTAATGAATAATTTCATAAAAACAACACAATTTGTATGGTTCACTCTACCTTTATTTTGATGTTCTGTAATTTCTGCCAGTGTGAGAAAAGTCTTATACCAGAATTTTATGTTTGTCACATCTACACAAAGTCCCTTCACCCAAACTGGTCACATTATTCACCCTCACTTGGGGATTCAAGACATACAATCCTGCCATATACCAGTTGTGTTAATTTTATAACAGTGTCCACAGGCCTAGAATAGAACAGTCATGATTTTATATTCCCATTATGCTTTAGGGATAAGCCCTACAGACAGACATACTGACAGGTTAAATACTGGATAAATACACAAAATTAAATTTGATGTGGAAAAAAAATTATATTAGATTCATTTATTTGTTCATACAGAAATGGGGTACAGGTGAGAGGCTCAAGGGCAGCGAGAGGCTTCACCAGAGACAGAGTGGGGAGCAGAACAGGCAGATCTATGAAGAACACTGCTGCAGGGAGCAGCAGGCGGGTCAGGAGAGATCTGCCAAGCCATGTGGTCACCTCCGGGTCAGGCGGGAATCGAACTCATTGTGCAGTGGCTTTAGCTTCTCAGTGCTGTGTTTTAACCCGCTGCGTCACCAGGGAGGGTCATGATGTGGAAAACTTTTATAATATTTTCTCCTCTGATGCAAAGACAAGTTTAAATTAGAAACAGAAAGAGAACAATCAAAATTTAAGGCAGCAAAAAGCCAAATAATAAAATTTAAAATGAACAAAGATAAGATAATCTAGTTCAGTAAAACATTGAACAAGCAGCAGTTGATTTGCATGTGTGGTATTAGTGGGAAATGTTATTAAAAAAAAAAATCAAACAGAGTAATGTAGGTTCATTCCTAACCCTATACCCATCTGCATAGTTCCAGCTAGGCTTTCCTAAATGGGACACACACACCACACACACACTATATGTGCACATATGTATGCACTATATATATATATATGTGTGTGTGTGTATATATATATATATATATA
>NW_004567103.1:85481452-85508353 GCF_000260355.1 Condylura cristata
ATGCAGAAGATTTCACTCAGAGTTAGGAATCTCGCTCTTCCTGTGAATATATATATATATATATATAGATAGATAGATAGATAGATAGATAGATAGATAGATAGATAGATATTCAAATTAAATTCAGATAGCTATCTATCTGTCTATCCATCCAAATTAAAGTATACCTGTGAAACAATCAATATGTACATGTAAAATTTCCTATATCTAGGTTGATATGTGTGGCTCAACTTACTAGAACAAAGAAACAAGAATGTGAGAGGAGAAACAAATAAAATGAAAAATGACTGAAAGCTATTCAATAACCTTTCACTGAGGCTATTTTGTGTTATCACATGTAGTAGTAGACTTAACAGTGTTTACAAAGCTGGATATTTCTTTTGTCAGACTCAAATTCCTTTTTTTTTTTTCCTTGTTACTGAGATCAATAGTTTCCCCTATATTCTCAATCTGCCTTAGGAACAGGACCCTAAATTGTATGTGCATACATCATTTCAAAACAATCTGAGCACATAATGTACTTAGGTGAGGCTCTTTGAGTAAGGCCTGATGAATGTGATAAATAACCAAGGAGCTTATGTGGAATTTTTCTGGAAGGCTCTTAAAAAGGGCAAGGGGGCCCTCCCTCTCCCCCTTCCTGGTGGTGCAGCTGGTTAGATGCTAAAGCCACCTCCACATGAGTTTGATGCCCACCTGCCAGGAGGTGACCACATGGCATGGCAGACCTCTCCTGACCCACCCACTGCCCCCCTCAGCAGTGTACTTCCTTGATCTGCCTGTTCTGCTCCCACTCTGTCTCTGGTCTCACCACCCCTGCACCTCTGGCCTATACACCAGTTCTGTATGCATAAATAAACAAAAAAACGGGGGTGCAGGGGGAGTGGGACATACCTCTTTTCTTCATTTCTTTTTATTCCTGTTGTTAGCCTAGAACATATAAATAAATTTGAATTCCTGCACAAACTGAACTATAAAAAACTTGTACCTGGACAAATATACAGAATGATTAGAGGGGAAAAAAAGTAAAGCACAGGTTCTTGATGAATTATTGGCTCTCTCATACTAGTCATGAACTTTTAGGTTTGGAAAGTTTTTATGTGAGGAAAAAACAGCCTTTATTTGCCAATGCCTTTAGGTCCATTTTTTATAGAAGATGAATGCAATTCCTTACTAGTAGACTTCTAAACACTGTAAAGATTTTACACTGTCATCCATCATGACACCCAAGCCAGAAATATAGAATCAACATTGATTTTTTTCAGTTCTTCATCTATATCCCTTAATGATCATCAAGCACCCCTCCTTCTCTAGTACCTCAATTATCTGTAATACAATCCCATACCTACCACCACTTGAATCTTCATCATGTCCCACTTCATTAGGTCAATAACTTCATTTTGTCATGCTCCCATTCTTCTCCCCACCCCTCCAACTCAAATATCTATAGTGATTCTTTGTTGTTGTTGTTGTTGTTCATGTATGAGGCTCTCTAGGATTTTAATAGACTTCTAATTATCTGTAGTATAATATTTAGGTCAATGAACATAAGAACGCTAGACTTGAGTGAATCCCTAGCTACTTGTTCATTTCCTACACAGCTGCTTCCCTCCATTTCCCACTCACACTTGTACTTTTCCAAAAGTGTCAGTGTCTTTTACATGCTGATATTTTTTTTAGGGCTGTGCCCTTTGCTTAGAATGCCCTCCCCAATCTCGTACAGCTTACTGATTCTTCTCAAAAATATATTCAAATATCACTCGCTTTAAAATATCCCATGAGAATATACTGATCGTTCCCTGGTACCTTAAGTATCTCCATTATTACCCTTATGAAAGGGTAATTGCTTATCTCCAATTCTAACTCATCAGGTGTCTGAAGTACATTTATCTGTTTCCTTACTATTTGGCACTCTGACTAGCAGATAATAGATGTTCAATATTATGTAGCAAGGGTATTTAGTATTTAGTGCCTTTGCCTACAACTCAAGTACACCCATATGTTCTGATTTGTCTTGAAATTGTAGACATTTTAAACCTTTCACTCACAGGTAGTCAGCTCAGGCTGTTCAAACTCACTTCTCACTAGATATATGAAATAGCTCTTAGCAATTTAATTGCTCAAGCACCACCTAACCTTAAATCTGACCGTAGATATACTGACCTTCTACACTCAGTAACTGAACATAGTTTACTTAATTCTTCTACTTGGATGCTTCTGTCTTTCTCTCAAGTATAGAGAATACCTGTAACTTTAGTGCTGCACCATCCTTAAAATCATTCTTGAAAAATAAAATTTGAAAATGTTGGTGTGTAACGGGAAATTATCATTACCTCTCTGGATTCTTCTAGGCTGGCAAGTAAACAAATAACATATAAGTTGATGAAAGAAAAAAATTCAAAATAAATCTAATAGTAGCATGTGTGTCTTCTGTAAACATATAACACCATCTGAAAAACGGTAACACACCTATGTGGCTTCAGAGTCTATAATAAATAGCTTAGCTAAGACGGCATGACTTTGGAATAGGAAAGGAAAGTTTAGTTGGAGAGGGCACTGGGAAAGTCTCAGAAAATTAAGTTCAGCTTTTTCCACTGAAAAGAGATTAGAGGTGAAGACTTCTAAGTGCAAGCCCGCAGAGAAGTTTAAATGTAATATTATTTAAAACTTATTTTCAAAGATTTGTTTATTTATTTATGCATACAGAATTGGAGTACAGGTCAGAAGTGCAGGGTGGTGAGGGGATTCACCAGAGACAGAGTGGGGAGCAGGACAGGCTGACTGATGAAGTACACTGTTGAGGGGAACAGTGGGCAGGTCATGAGAGGTCTGCCATGCCATGTGGGTCACCTACAGGGCGGGGATCGCACTCATGCTAAAGTGCCTTTAGCTTCTCAGTGCTGTGCTTTAACCTGCTGCGCCACCAGGGAGGGCCCATATATGTAATTATATTTAAATAGGCAACCTCCACACAGATTTTAGAACCCCTTCTATGATAGGTGCTTTTGCCAAACTTATATTTTTTGGGGGTAGCATATTTTTGCTCACCTACTATAGCAAAGGTGGACTTGTACTTTATTTATTTATTTATTTTTAAAGATTTATTTATTTGTGCATACAGAACTGGGGTACAGGCCAGAGGCTCAGGGGCGGTGAGAGGCTTCACCAGAGACAGAGTGGGGAACAGAACAGGCAGATCGAGGAAGTACACTGCTGAGGGGAGCAGCGGGCGGGTCAGGAGAGGTCTGCCACGCCATGTGGTCACCTCCGGGGCAGGCGGGAATCGAACTCATGTGGAAGCGGCTTTAGATTCTCAATGCTGTGCTTTAACCCGCTGCGCCACCAGGGAGGGCCTGTACTTTATTTTTATCCCTCAACCAAAGGGTTGGTTTATGTACACAAAAACTAAAGTGAATCAAAAACAAACAAACAAACAAAAACTAGCTTTATTTCTCACAAAGCCTTCCAGTATACATTTTTAAAAGTAATTATAGGAATAAAATAGAAAATAGGATGAAGGAACTTCAACAGTTAATCTGTTGCACAATTGTGATGATGATATTAAAGAATACACATCCTGTCTATCAAGGTAAAACCTCAGATAGCACATGCTAGAATAATTATGAGGATTGAAAAATGACCACTCAAGAGAGGTAGTGAGGTGAACTTGTTAATAATTCATGTATTGAATCATGACTATATCAGGTCAAGTTCTAGCTCTGTCATTTATTAGATCTGTGATTTTGAACAAATCATTTAATTTTGGTGGGCTTTTCTAGATGATCTGTAATACCAAGTGGGAATACACCTTCAAAAGGTGTGCATATGGACGGAGTCTAAACAATTGTTATTACAGAGGTGTATTTCCTTCTAAGCACAGGCCCTATGTACAATAAATCGTGCACAACTATTAACAAAGAGACACTCCATTCCACAGACTTATTTTAAGACTTTATTCTTCCTTTTTTTTTTTTTCCCTAAGATTTACTTAGTTATGTATAAAGAACTGGGGTACAGGGCAGAGGTGCTGGGGCAGTGAGATGATTAACTAGAGACAAAGCAGGGAACAGAACAGGCAGATTGATGAAGTACACTGCTGAGGGGAGCAGCAAGAGAAACAGGAGAGGTCTGCTATGCCATGTGAATCACCTCCGGCGCTGGGGATCAAACTTGTGCTGAAGTGGCTGCGTGCCTCGTAGCTCTGCACTCCAACCTGTTGTGCCACAAGAGAAAGAACTTAGGAGTTTATTCTTAATGTTTTTGTTTATAATGTACTATATAATATCACAGAAATAGTATCCATAGTATAGATATTCATCTAGTTTATTCCAAATATTTACCTTGGTTTTTGAATTTTTCACTGTATCTCAAGGATGAGAAAACCAAACTATAGTAAGGTAAGTTCTCTTCTGAAGGCCACACTTCTATTGAAGCCAGGACTAAAATTTCATCATGAGACTATTTGGCCCACACTCTTCACTATCCCTAATGGTCTGGATTCAGTTTTCTAGAAAACAGATGAAATCTAATTTCATTCTTTCTCCAAATGTTTCTCCATGAAGTGATCCTTGACTGTGAGAAATCACATCCCTCACTCCCAGATGGATTTCCAAAGAATAAATTCACCCTCTCCTTCCTCACCAAAATTTGATTTTTCCCCATTTTTAAATAGATTTTACTCTAATCTTTCCCATTTGTTAACCTTTTATTGGTTTCCTACACCATGCTAGACACTGTAGGCTGAAAAAACACAGCTAGTATGAAAGCAATAGGAAGAGAATGTCAAATGTGATACAAGGTTGTAATAAATGCTGCATGACTATTTAAAGTGTGTTACAGACATATGTAAGGAGTTTACATGCAGGGAAGTTTTCTGGAAAAGATATTCAAGCTATATAAAAAGGTATAAAGAAGTTATAGCATTAAATGAAGTGGATTGAGGCTTGGTGGGAAACAGGATGTCCCAAGATGTGTAGTATATCTAGGGTGCCCAGTTACCTCTGCAGTTTTCTTACTGCTTTTGAGGACAGAACTCTTAACACTGATTTGCATAAGATTTAACAACTATTTTCAATATACATTTATGCACAAGATAGTACTCAAAGTTTAGGAGTTTAAAACAACACATACTGTGTTGCTTCTGTGGGTTATATGGGCACTGCTCATCTGGCCTGTCCCACTCGAGGAGGCTATAACTAAGTTATAGGCCAGAGATAGTCAACTGTAGGCTTATGTATGGAGGTATCACTTACATAGCTATGACTGGGTCTCAATTTGTTGGTGTCTGTTGAATGGAGAGGTAACTGGTACTTGCCAAAAGAGCCTCTCCATAGAGTAACTAGAAGATAGCAGCTGCCTACCCTCAGAGAAAGGAATTAAGAGAAGGCCCCCAGCATGGAGGCAACAATCTTTTTGTAATGTGTAATCTCCCAAGTGACATCCCATTATTACTTTCACATTTCAGTTAAGATAGTCTAAGTTTGAGAGATCAAATATAAGATACCTAGCTAGAATTTAATTTCAAATCAACACTGTTTTAAATATAGTATTAATATACTATGGAGCATATTTATTCTAAAAAGTATTACCAGAAATGCAAATTTAAATAGTCAGTTCCTGAGTTTTTCCTTGCTAAAACTGGCAAATCTAAGATAGTGTTAGATGATCACTTCTGCCACTTTGTAAAACCGGAGGGAAATCAGTAGATTCAACTCACATTCACAGGGTTGGAGGGTTTCTACAAGAGGGTGAAAATTAGAATATGGGGATTATTAGGGATCATTATAGAAGTTGGCTAAACAGTGACCCAAGAAAGGTATTTAAATATTTCTTTAATATGAGTTCCTATCAGCTGGGCACTCAAAGGCAACTGTGAGCCACTGGCTATCAGCAAATCACAGCAGAGAATTCCCTGACTACCAATGAAATGGTAGCCCATATGAGCTCATAGTCCACATGAGAAGGCAGGCCTAGGACCGTGTGGCTGCCGTTTGTCTGAATATGTGACTATCTCCATGGTGGTCTTGGAGTAACTCTGCCTGTGGTAACATTAGCTCATATTTTTAGCCTTGCTTTGCAAACTTGCTCCATAACTCTTGGGTCACTCTTTGTGTTCCTGCCACAAAGTGGCAGCAAATCTCCTGCAATCACACCTTAATTGTATCTTCAGGATCTTTGGGGAGGCATTTCAACATATTCCTTTGATTGTTTCAGTACTCCACTGAAGAGGTTTATATATTAGTTTGCTCAGACAACCATAGAAAAATATCATTTGAGTCTATTTACCCCCTCTGGGTGGCTTAAGAAACAGACATATATATTTCCATAGAAATTTAATTTCCAGAAAGATTAAGGAACCAACAACAATGGCTGATTTCCAGTAAGTGTCCAATTCCTGGCTTATAGACACTCCCCTTCTTGCCGTGTTCTCACATGAACACTTTTAACAAAGCTATATATAAACCTAGTGTCCCTTCTTCATTTTATAAGCACACCAGTTCTATAAGATTAACTTCACCCTATGAATTAATTTATCTTAATTAACTTCCCTAGGAGCTCAGTCACAGATACAATCACATTTGAGCATCCTGACTTCAGCATATGTTTTGAGGAGGGGCAATTAACAGATTAACAGTTCAGTCTATAAAAAGGTATTTCACAACAAAAGGACAAACTGCTATAGATGAGGTTGCTGCTTTAGTGATAGCACAGGCTAACATACAGGTTGATAAATTTTGTCCTATGTTAATTCTGGGTTTGGAGGTTGCAAAGAAAGGAAAGATGAGTTCTGCTCCACTTTTATCTGAAATCAAACACACATGAGAAATCAGATAAAATATAGTTCAACAACTTCACATTCGTGTTTGAAGAGTTATTATCTATATATTTGAGCGCATAACTTTGGCAACATGATAAACTACATTATTATACCTTAATATAGGCAATCTGATAGACTATATAATAATAATTTAGCATGAAGAAAATCCCAATAATTTAAGGTTCCTGTGGGAACTCTGTAATAAAGTCCACATAGAAGGCAAAGCAGATGGGAGATGTTGCTTTTGTTGGAGATAGAACATTTGGGTTTACAACTAAGGAACTTTAATATCATGAATTTATTGGCATATTTGGGGGCTCAGGAAAGTCTCGTAGTACTGTTTTCTCACTCATTGCTAATTCTGAAATTAAGCTCTTCTATCCCCCCTTCTTCTATTTAAATATACCTGATTAACATCTCCTAAGGCAAAACTTCCCATAATAATGCTTTATGTTTGGTGAAACTCCAAATAGAACATTCACGATGCATTTGCATGCCTGGGATTTTATATTGCAAGTACCACACTGCTTATTCCCCCTGGCAATCTATCCAGAACTGGGAATGACTCAGAAATTAAATAAATAATTTTAGAAAATAATGCTGAATAGAACAATTGGAAGCCTATGGGGTTTCAAACTGCATTTCACCAGAACTTTGAAAAATAACGCAATTACACATGCAAACACTCTCCTTCATAATCCAAGTCAACATTTTTAAAGGACAAACAGCCTGCCATGTTCTCTTTTCCACTATACTATCCAGACTTCCTTCTCACCATGTGTATCAAACATTATTATTTTTGTTCACATTTTCTTAAAAGGAAATATTCTTTCTCATCTCTGTGCTTGTAAAATAAAATTTCACTGCCTAGGAAGTACAAACTCCCTTTTAATTGGCTAACTGTAAGCAACTCTACACAATGCAGTGTATTATTTCTAGGAAGGATTTGTTTGATATTCCTCCATGTCCTAATGCCCAAAGAATCATACTTGTTCTTCCAGAGAAATCTGTCCTTAACTCTATTTTACCATATATCATTTATTTGTGATTATTTACTTGCTTATAATTCACTCTCAAATAAAGCTGAAAGGCTCTTTGAATACAGGGATAATTCCATTTAAGGTTGCATTTTTGCCTTACAGCTTCTAGTGGAATACGTAGTTCATATAGGTTCTCAGCTATTTTCTTACTGAAAGCATGAATTAAATATGAGATCTTTTAAATTTCCAATTCCCTGTAGTCACAATCAAATGTCATCACATAAGTTTCATTAGCCATGATAGTAAATTATACCATGTGATTTTATAGAAATATGAAGTCAATCAGGAAAAATTATTGGTCTCTTAAAAGAATAAGTGCCTGTGTTTGGTGCTAAAAGATTTAACATTATTATAGACTTCAAAGAACTTACAATACACTTGTGGTAACCAATGTATATTTAACTAGAATTATAACTAAAATATAACTAGCATTCATTGATTCCCTAAGTGTACCAAGTACTATGGTAGGCATAAAAGAACCTGAAAGGATATATTGCTGTCCTTAAAAAAAAACTAACAATCCAGTCTGGAAAAATAGGGCTTAAACTGAACCTACAGTAAAGGATCAATCTATTGGGAAAGAGAAAGTTACACCTTTTCCTTGACTAGCCAGTGATCAATTTAAATTAAAACCAAGAGGCTGACTAGTATTTTATGTTTTCTTTATAAGCAAATATCCCGTTTTCAGTGGCATCCTCTATTTGGGGAAAAAAAAATACTTTGCACTGAAGGGGAGGAAAAAAATATTTCCTCCTATCTTCAGAGATCATGAACAAAGATACCTATACTACCAGACAGGTTGATAGGAGAAAAACAAACATGAATTTGCATGTATACTACAAGTATAGAGGGAGATATCCCGGGAAATATAATAACTCTCAGAGGTGGCTTTCAATACTGCAATGCTGTCAAGACAAAAGAAAAAAAAGAAGTGGGAAGATATTAGTGGCTAGTTTTCCAAGAAAAGAAGAGTCAGTAAATTAACATTTGTTACATAGATTTAAATTCTGGCCTTTTGCACTGGTCAGTTTCTTGGCATTTAGTCATCTTTCCGATCCCGGTACTAAGTGTGTAGTTTTCTTCACAAATGGACATTTATTTTACAAAAAGATAACTTCTACTCTGTTTTCAGAGCATCTCTTGTGTTTGCTAGTTCTCTCTATAATCAGCTTAAAATAATTTTTTATGCCAGAGACAAATTTTGCCATTCTAAAAAGTTTTTACATCTATAACTTTCTAAATGTCAACATAAAATGGCACACAAGCTCCTTGGCCAAAGGCCACCAGAAGCAAGACAAAGGCCTGCCTGTAATGAAACTGGCTATATTTCTTGTGGTAATGAAATACATACATACATACATACATACATACATATATATATATATAGATAGATAGATAGATAGATATAGATATAGATATAGATATAGTGAATTATCAAGCTTTTCAATAAAATAATTAGGAAGGATTTGATAGAAGTTATGTTATATGACTAATATGAGACAGCTGGATGGAATAGAGAGTTTTTCTAGATTGTTTGCTGTCAGGTAACATATTATATAAATAAATAATGGTTATTATGTGATATGTTGTTATGTCATGCTATATTATGATATGCTCAGAAATGATTATAATGTGCTCTCTTTCATCTTGCTCCATAAGGTCACAGGTTGATTTAATGCAGAGTTGTTCAATATGAGAATGAGTGACAAGAGCTGCCCGAGTAATTCTGTGTCATGGAGAAAGTCCCATGCATTATAAACTATTTAGATGAGAGTAACAAACTCTACACAAGGTCATGACAATCAGAAATATGTCCAGACATAGCCAATATTCCCTGAGAACCAAATTACCCCGATGAAGATTCTAAAAATTTTTCAATAGACTAAAAAAAAAAAAATCCCTGGGCCTCCCTTTTCAATGTATTAAAAAAAAAAAAATCTCTGGGCCTCCCTGGTGGCTCAGGGGTTAAAGTGTCAACACTACCAACCTATCACCAGCCACTGAGGCATGAATTCCAATCCAGTGAGGGAGTTATCCCAAAGAGTACAACAGACCTCTCCTGTCTCACCCACAGCTCCACTCAGTAGTGGATTTCAATAAATCTGCCTGTTCTACTCCCTATTCTGTTTGGTAAATCTTCTTATCCCCTGCACCTCTGGCCTACACCCCAGTTCTTATATGTATACAAATAATATTGATAATGTAATATCTGTTATAACACGACTTCCGTGTGACAAACATTCAGAATGAGATGGAGCAGTTGTGGAGTGTTAAGGGACACTTCATGAGGTACTCCTGAGAAATCATAGCGAGATAAAATGTGTGAGTTCAGTGGTCACCTCCGTGGCAGGCGGGAATTGAACTCATTGAGAGGTGGTTTTAGCTTCTCAGTTCAGTGCTTTAACCCACTGCACCACCAGGGAGGGCCCATGAAGAAGAAAGTTTTTATGCCCACAAGTAGCTGGGTTTCTTACCCCAGACAGTGCCTGCAATACTGGAAGTCTCAAACAAAGCTGCTTGTGGGGGAAAAAGCTGTGATTTGCTCTTTGAGATGCTGGTCGGAGCCTGACATTTCTCTTTGAAGATGATTCCATAGGCAGGACTGAAACTGGGTGCAATGGCTAAATTTTTACACAAATCTATGAAGATCTACAGATCTGGAGATATGGCAGTCCACAGAGGTCTGCTAAATCTCAGAGGTGCTCAAAGCTTCTTTCTCTACAGAGACCATCTTCAAAGTCTTTCTTTGAAGGAGGTCTGATGACTGCTTCCTCTTGAAGACAAACTACTGATTTCTTACAAAGAAGCCTTCTGTCTTTGGAGGCCAGGAGCAGGATGAATCAGGCTGTCTCTTGCTCTACCTTACACACTCTTCAGAGTGTCCTACCTTGTAAGCTGGATCAGACTGTTTTTAATCCTAAGCTTCTGATTAGATTGTTTAGCATCAATCTGCTCATTTTTCATTTTACAAACCAACTAACTAATGAAGTGAGCTTGAATCTGATTGGTCCATTGAGTTTGCATCTTAACTGATTATTTTTGCTAGCAACTAATCAGCTTTAGAATACATTTTAGAATCATAGAGTCAGAACCCTCCTTGTTTGCACAATGGGTTAAAGCACAGCATTGTAAAGCTATCGGAAATCATCATAGCATGAGTTTGATCCCCGGTCATGGGGATGACCTACATGGCACAGCATACCTCTCCTGACCCTCCACTGCCCCTCTCAGCAGTGGATTTTGTTCAATCTGCCTGTTGTTATTTTTGTCATTTGTTTTAAGATTCCTTTATTTATGCTTACAGAACTGGGGTACAGGCCAAAGGAGTGGTGGGTAAGAGGATTCACCATAGACAGACTGGGGAACAAAACAGGCAGATCAACTGAAATACACTGCTGAGGGGAGCAGTGGTCAGGTCAGGAGAGGCCTTCTATGCCATATGCATCACTGCCCTGGCCAGGAAAGGAAATCATGCTGCAATAGATTTGGAGAGTTTCATAGTGTGGTGCTTTAAACTGTTATGCCACCAAGGAGCCCTCCAATCTGCCTGATGTTGTCCCCACTCTGTCTCTGATGAATCCTCTCACTCCCCACTCCTCTAGCCTGTACCCCAGTTCATGTATGCATGAATAAATAAATCTTAAAAAAAAATTCAGAGTCAGATATGAAAGCTGGGAAAGCCAAGCCTGGGCTGCACTCGTCGAGGCAAACTCCTAGGCTTTCGGCTGCTGGGGCCATAGCTGGAGCCAGATTGTTATCACTGGCAGTAAAGTATCTATGGGTGTTCCTGAACCCCAACAAACTGCCTTTCCCTGAAGCTTCAGGGTAGGGACTTGGTTAAAAAACAATACCAGACCCTCCCTGGTGCCACAGCAGGTTAAAGCACAGCACCAAGAAGCTAAAGCCACTTAAGCATGAGTTCGATCCCCGCCCCAGAGGTGACGCACATGACGCGGCAGACCTCTCCTGACAGCCTGCTGCTCCCCTCAGCAGTGTACTTCCTCAGTCGGCCTGTTCTGCTCCCCACTCTGTCTCTGATGAATCCTCTCACTGCCCATACACCTCTGGCTTACACTCCAGTTCTGTATGCATAAATAAATAAATATTTAAAAAAATACTGATTAACAAATTGATTAGTTAAAAATGGCAACAAGAGTCTTACAAGGCAATGGAAGAATTAAACATTTCTACAAATATAATTTGAAGATTTTGCCCTTCACTTCTTCCAGCACTTGGTAGGCAGAGACACAGATAAATAAAATAAACAGACAACTATATCATCCAACTGTACCTAACTGATGTTTAGAAAACATACCCGTCAACTACTGAGTGACACTGTTTTCAAGGGCACATGGAAGTTTGCAGTCCACATAGTGGGATCTAACATCATTTTAATAAAGTTCAAACTTGAGAAATAAATTGTGTTCTTGACTATAGTGAAATAAAATTGACAAAAAATAGTAATAGAATGCTCAGAAAAAAAAAAAAATCCCTTTTTCAAAAGTTTCTTACATTGTTGTTCATTTTTGTACATTATTTGATTTATCCCCTCCTCTGTAACCTTCATACATATCCCACTACCACCTCACCTGTGACACCACATAGTCCCATGTGCTCTTTCCTCCCTTGTTTTGACTCCCTCTCATTCCTGACCCCATTGTATGTCTGTGATCAGTAATTGCCTACTAGTCTACTTTTGATTTTTTTTCTTAATATTTATTTATTTATTCATATAGAACTGGGGTATAGGCCAGAGATGTGGAGGGTGAGAGGATTCACCAGAGACAGAGCAGGGAGCATAACAGGCAGATAGATGAAGTACACTACTGAGGGGAGCAGCAGGCGGGTCAGGAGAGGTCTGCTGAGACATGTGGATCTCCTCCAGGGCAGGTGGAAATTGAACTCATGTGGAGGTGGCTTAAGCTTCTTAGTGCTATGCTTTAACCTGCTGCACCACCAGGGAGGGCCCTACTTTTAATTTTTTTATATGACCCTTTGTTTGGTGACCCTATATTCCTCCTATGGTATTTTTCTTTTTCATTCTCATTTATTTCAGCGAGCATAATCTCTCTCAGCTCCATCCAGTTTGCTGCAAATAACATGATATTACCTTTTTAATCGCTGTGTAATATTCCATTGGGTATATATCATATTTGTATAGATATATAAATGCATGCATTATATATAATCAATTACATATATAATGTATGCGTGCATGCATATATGTGTGTGTGTGCATGAATGCATAATGCATCTTGTTGATCTGTTGTCACTTGAGACAAACAAAAAAGTGCAATTTTCTATGTAAACTCTGAAGGAATATTTAAAAATACATTTTTTTTAAAGATTTATTTATTTATGCATACAGAACTGAGGGGTACAGGCCAGAGGTGCAGGGGCGGCGAGAGGCTTCACAAGAGACAGAGTGGGGAGCAGAACAGGCAGAGTGATTGAAATACACTGCTGAGGGGAGCAGCGGGCGGGTCAGGAGAGGTCTGCCTCGCCTTGTGGTCACCTCCGGGGCAGGCGGGAATGGAACTCATGCGGAAGTGGCTTTAGCTTCTCAGTGCAGTGCTTTAACCCGCTGCGCCGCCAGGGAGGGCCTCAAATGTATTTTAACTAACTTATGTTATAAATTGTGTTATTTCATTTACAAATATTGTGCTGATATAGTTAAGATATAAAATGTATTTTTAGGGCCTCAAATGTATTTTAACTAACTTATGTTATAAATTGTGTTATTTCATTTACAAATATTGTGCTGATATAGTTAAGATATAAAATGTATTTTTAGGCCCTCCCTGGCGGCGCAGCGGGTTAAAGCACAGCACTGAGAAGCTAAAGCCGCTTCTGCATGAGTTCGATTCCCGCCTGCCCCGGAGGAGACCACAAGGCGAGGCAGACCTCTCCTGACCAGCCCGCTGCTCCCCTCAGCAATGTACTTCGTTGATCTGCCTGTTCTGCTCCGCACTCTGTCTCTGGTGAAGCCTCTCGCCACCCCTGAGCCTCTGGCCTGTACCCCAGTACAAATAAATAAATCTTTAAAAAAAACAATACATTTGAAAAAGTTTTGTAAAGCGTTGAAGTTATTAACAACAAAATCAATAGAAAAATTAAGAAGATTTAAATAAATGGAGAGATACACTCATGAAACATAACACCTCCTAAATTTGATCTGATCCCTATCAATACTTACCAGGATAGTTTGCTGGTTTGTTTAATTCTTAAAATTTTAAGAGTAGTAAAAATGTAATTATAAAAACTCACAGAAAGGAACAATATATATAGAATCACAAGAACAATGAAGAAAAGATAAATACTTTCAGTAGGACTCACACTGCCTGATTACAACACTCGCTACAAAGCCTCAGTGATGGAGACAGCGTGGTGTAATATAATGATAGAAATAAAGATCAATAAAGCACAATATAGAGTCCCCAAACAGATTCACAGGTAAGGTCAATTTATCTTCAGCAAAGTGCCAAGATAAATCAATGCTATAAGTCTTTTCAACATATGAGAAATTAATATATTTCAACATATATTGAGAAATTAAATAAATGTATAGCAAGCAACATTTACAAACATAAATTTGACATGGATTATGAATTTAATGACTTAAATATAAAACCTAAGATTATGAAACATAAAAACAATCCTTGGTATTTAACAAAAGAAAATACTTATTAGAATCAATACAAAAAAATACCATGTAAGACTGATTAAAAAGATAATAGTGATTTGATATCAAAATTATACTAATGTAAAGTCACATTAACATGCTTATTATGAAGAATAATTATGTTTCTTAACAGATATACAAATAAAAAGCCAATAACCATTCACAGTAAAAGTTCTAATGAGCATAGTAGGAATAAATGGTAACTCTGTATTAAAATCTAAAAAAACAAAAAATGCATAAGCAATCCCCAAAGAGAGATGTTACATCCAAGGCTGTGGAGAAACAATGAAGTCCCAGCCTGGGTCTGGAGCTCTGAATACATACAGGCAAATAGGACAGGAAAATGGGCCTCGAGGTTACCTGACCATCGGCCAGGCCTCCTGGGATGAACCTTGAGCAAACTCTTTTGCTTCTCCTCAGATCCATCATCTGGACACAAGGACTATCCTTCCTGGTGTGGACAGAGGTGGTTAATGTTCCTCGAAAAATCTCACAATGTATAATGCTGATCCTTACTTTTACAATGTCTTCCTTAATTTGATAATGTATAACTACCTTTATTACAAGCACTGCCCATGAGTTAATGTAATATACAATTTTCACAGATAATTAGAAAAAAGGTCAAAATAAGATCTATGGTGAAGTGTTAAATGTATGCTGTATTTAGAATGCCTTCTGTATTGTCTAATGCTGAAAAGATGGAAATAAAAACCTGGAAGAATGAAGATTGACACTGAAGCCTGGTGCTCAGTCCCTCACACAAGTCTTTGTTACTCAGTTCTTTCTACGTCCCAGGTCCATGATCCCTGAGATCTACACAAGGCCAATGAGGTTCACTCAGTGCTGTGCTTCTTTTTTGGCTTTTGGGAAAGGGCAGCTGCAGTGACGTATCCTTCAGTTTAGAAGGGATACCTTGGAATGTCCTTTACCAAAGGTGTCTCTAGACATTTCACTCAAGCAGAAGGTCCCTGAGTTTGTTTTTTTTTTTTTTTTAAAGATTTATTCATTCATTCATATTCATACAGAACTGGGATACAAGGCCAGAGATGCGGAGGGTGAGAGGATTCACAAGGGACATGGTGGGGAGCAGAACAGGCAGATCGTGAAGTACACTGCTGAGGGGAGCAGCGGGCGGGTCAGGAGAGGTCTGCCACATCATGTGGTTTCCTCCGGGAAAGGTGGGGATGGAACTCATGCGGAAGTGTCTTAAGCTTCTTAGTGCAGTGCTTTAACCCGCTGCGCCACCGAGGAGGGCCAGGTCCCTGAGTTTTAATGGAACTTACTCCTAGATCTCTGTTTCTGATGAGCAAAGATTTTACTGATAAGTCTGGAAGAATTGGCACAGTCAGAACAATACTTTCAATGTAATGGGCCAGCCTGAAAAAGAGATCAAAATACCTGTACATTAAGCTGCTACAAAGGACTGCTGAATTAGTAGAATCAAATATCTAAAAGCAGAGCTGTAACTGGAAGAGAAATTTGACATAGAGAGTTGAGGAATGTTAACACTGTAGCTGAGTATAAGATACAGTGAACCACCATGTGGAAAGAGAAAGACAAATTAGAGAAACAGCAGGGAATCTAAGAGAAGATGTTTCACAAAAAGATAGGAAAGTAACAGTAATGATAAAAGGTACAAATCGCATGTTAGTGTTAAAAGTGACATAAGAATTCTGGAAAAATTAGGATGATGGTGGGGTGGGTCTTGCAATCACTAGAAAAAAGTCTCAAATAACTTGAGATATTATTGATGAGTGAACATTTTTTTTTTTTAAGATTTATTTATTTGTGCATACAGAACTGGGGTACAGGCCAGAGGCTCAGGGGCGGTGAGAGGCTTCACCAGAGACAGAGTGGGGAGCAGAAACAGGCAGATCAACGAAGTACACTGCTGAGGGGAGCAGCGGGCGGGTCAGGAGAGGTCTGCCACGCCATATGGTCACCTCCGGGGCAGGCGGGGATCGAACTCATGCGGAAGAGGCTTTAGCTTCTCAGTGCTGTGCTTTAACCCGCTGCGCCACCAGGGAGGGCCGATGAGTGAACATTTTAATGTAAGTAAGCATGAGTTTAATTTCCAAGACTTTCTGTCTTCGATTGTTGATTTTTCATAGCAGATTAATTTTATTGTTTTTAAATTGTATTTTACTATTAACAATTTCCGCTTGATACTAATTAGATATTTAAGCGTTCTTATGTTCTAGGAATTCGCCTTATGTGCCCTTGATGCGTTTTTTGTATTATTTTACTTTTATAGTTGAAAATGTACAGTAAAAGTTGAAGTTAAACAACCTTCTATATTTTCTCATGATTTTATAGTTCCGTGTCAAAAATATATACTTTAAGTGGTTTGGAACTTAATGTTTAAATATGTGCATGTGATTTATATCCCCTTCATTAGAAAATTACTGTAAAGTTGTATTTCAGAGATACTAACTTGAGAAATTTTATTCACCAAACATAGTTTTGATCTATGGGGGAATGGAAGTATCTGGCCATTAAGGTTATTACATGTCAGCAGCAAAATAATAATGACACCTTTAAAAATATTAGTGACCCAAATTGCACTCCTAATTTTTCTTTGCTACTTCTCATATTATTTTATCCCACAAATTATTTCTCAATGTATTCATTGCAAAAATGTCTCCTGTCTTTCTGCCTTAGTCATTTCTTCTCAGAAGCTCCTGGTATGTTCAAATTCATCAAAATATTGGATTTTGAAAATGGGGCTTCTCTGTGTCCACTTAAATGAATATGTTTTAATGAAGTATTCAAAATTCCAGAATTCAAAATTCCTCAATCAATATATCTAGGACTACAATGAACTTTTAAGCTTAGAAGCCACTAAAGAGATTTCTTTTCACCTAAGTCCTCTAATTTTCATTCATTGAAAAATAGTTTGATTAAGCCTTCCCTGGTGGCACAATGGATTAGAGCACAACAAGCCGCGTCAGTGTGAGTTCAATCCCAGCCCCAGAGGTGATCCACATGGTGTGGCAGACCTCTCCTGACATGCCTGCTGCTCCCCTCACCAATGTCCTTCATCTGTTCTGCTCCCCACTCTTTCTCCGGTGAATTCTCTCATCATCCCTGTACCTCTGGCCTGTATCCCTGTTCTGTATGCATAGACAAATAATTTAAAAATAATGATGGGCTTAAATAATTATTTAGTTTGTCTGAATTATATCACACAGAAAATAACCTTGTACTGTATATTAATAAGCACCATTTGAAAAAAAAAAAGTGGAGAGAAGTTCTGTGATCAAATAAATATAGTAATTTCCATAACCTTAAAAGTAATATACATCACAGTATATATTGCTTGTAGAGCATTTGTAAAATTTATAAGAAAAGGAAAATAATTTCCTATTTTTTTCCTCTCTTTACAAAAGGAGACAAGTGGTAGTCTTCAAACCTTGTTCTATACCCCTTAATTTGTACTTCTTTCTACATGTAAAATTTGCACTTAAAATGTTTTATCTGTAGTTCAATGTACAGTGTACAACTTGACATTAAAAGAAGAGGCTAACTCTCCAGTAGGTCCTTAATGCTATATGATTTGCTCTCCATAAACGTCCATTTAAAATACACAAGGACATTCTTTTCACCTTCAACAGTTAGACGTTTTATGTAATTTTCTTTCCCTGAACTTGTATTTCTTTTCTATTTTACAAAAAAAAAAAAAATTAGCCTAATATGTGTGATGCTTCATATTCTTTTACCCTAATACAACTTAAATGAGTTCATTCACGTCTGATGCCTGCAATGTTTACCCATTGACCACTGCAGAAAACAATAATTTACTGGTTTGTAGTTAATAGTTGTGGGATTATTAGTCAATGTTTCCAATCTCTATTCCATGATATTACCTTGATTTATTCTTATACTGCCATGAGTAGATTCTCATTGAGTAATACACTCGATTTTCTTTTTCACTCTAGATCTCTATCTACAGAAGTTCCTCCATTCCTTCAAGACAGTTATTAACATTGCTTTAATATATTTACAATTGCTGAAATTCTCTATTCAGATGTTTTTCATATAGTCATTAAAACCTCTTATACCCACTGGGAACAGTCATGCCAATCCCATCCTCCTTCCTGGTTATCTTTTTCATATGAATTCCACACATGCATATGTCATGCCTTTCATACCTATTAATGTTCATGAAAACACATACATGCCAGCTATAGTAACATCCAACACAATATGATCGTAACAATTTTCCTTAATGCAATCAATGGACATTTACCAAGTAACAGGCAAATAAGATCGTGCTTGAGTTCAAAGGTAATGTCACAATAATGCTCATTAAAACACACTCGTAAAATATCCAAGACTTTTCACAACATTTTTCCTTTTCTCACTCCCAGTGTGCAGGTTAGTTTGGAGTTTAGCTAATTTAAGTAAGATTCAGTAGAGCGGGTTATAAAGTACAGATCAAGTTTTGGTCTGTTCCGCATGTTATGGGTTCAGTTATGGGTGAGGGACCAGCAACATCCAGGGTATATTACCTCCAGGTGATGAGCACATGGCAGAGCAAATTCAGCTGCATAAGTACATTTCAACCCTTTGCTTTGTTAATTCTTAGTGGTATACTGTAAGACAAAGAAAGTTGCCAGCTATGTAAAGTATTGACTTTGGTGAATAATATCACTTTAAAAAACCTGTAGAAGTATACAATTGTAACAATAATAGATATGCACCAATAATTCAATCTGCCATGACCATATATTTTATTATATAAGGATGACTTGAAACAGAAAAAAAAATCATTAGGAAATAAAACAAAAAAATTTTACATATGAACTAAATTTAGAATTAACTTTTTAGGATAAACTTTTTTGCCAGGCATTGTAGGCAAAAGAGAATATTATAAGAGCAGAGATTTACTATGCAAACAATAGATAACCAACAAAATTGATTTGCTCTTACTCTTAAATTACAATTTAATGGAAATGATACTGTTAACCTTTATCATGTACTTAATGTTTTGGACAAAAGGATGAATGAATGAATAGCTGGTCTCTTCCTGTCTCCTTTTCTGTTTTCTTTCCCATCCCTCTCTTCCTCCTTTCTCCTCCCTTCCTTTCTTTTATTCTTTTTTTTTTTTGATTGTATAAAGCTAAGGGAATGTAGCAACATGCATTATTTATGTAGAAATTGAAAAATTGAAGCAAATATAATGTACAGAAAAGAAAGAAAACAGACACTGGCTGAAACAACAGTAGCAGAATTGGTTCACCCTGTGACACTGTCCCTGACCACTCCCCAGGCAATTTATTCCATGGAGCTTTCCGAGGCAGTGCTGACATGAGCACAATGGTACCCATCTGGAGTTAGTCGGACCTTCAGACACCCCTTCACTGCAGAGGCTGTCTGGGCTCTTGACAGCTGCTACGCCAGGCTCCTAAAGCGGGAACAGAAGCCTGGTGGTTTCAGTCTTGTCCTCTACTGCCACCTGTGTGCTGGCCGCTGTAAAACACACACCTGGGAAGAGCAGGGTGCTCGTGTCTCAGAACGCCAGGCGTAGGCAGACCTGAGACTTGGAAAAAAAAGGTTTTTATCTTTCTGCCTTGCAAAACATTCCTCTTGCGCAAATTAAGAGGCCTTTTGAAGGAGTGCAAAAGGAGAAACATATAGATTTCCCCAGATCTTCTCTTAAAAAAAAAAAAAAAAAGCAAGTGGCTCTGGGTCTTAGATTAATTAACGCTGTGAGGAGATTTTAAATGGTTGCAGCTAGTTTCAGCAGAACAGAAATGGAACTCAGAAGTAAAATTTTAGACTTTCTCTGCCTCATTGATTCTGTGGGTACTTATGTGAAATATAGAAAATGTTTAAGAATCCCTGCTCACTGGAAAAGTAAACAGAGTCATAGAGGGCAAGTAATTAGGCAAAAAAAAAAAAAAAGATATAGTCTGAGCTCAATAACTAGAGGGTGAAATTAAGTTCTTTAAGAAAATTATAGTTTCTAAAGTGCATGTATAACTATTTTAAATGTTTTAAAATTAGTTTTCAAGTTAAAAGAATGTAAAGAATGTATTGATTCTGTGAAATTAGTAATTCCTTCTTTGGAATAGAATAAGGGGTTATGCAATGCAAATACTGGGAAATTAGGTAAAGTATAAACCTCCGAATTCAGAGGCAGCTCCTGCACTGGCAGGAACGCCAGGCAGATTTCTGATTTCTCAACACCTCAGCACCTGCAGGATGGCACACAATAAGGAAATGTAGCGGCACACTGGCTGATGAAACAGATTCAAGCTTCCTAACATAAGTTCTTGAAAATGCATTTATGCATATTTCCCTTCTCTAGGGTTTATGTACCATTACATCACTGGGGGACCTTAAAAAAATCATTTAAAAAAAAACACAAATTGATGACCTGCAGTCTCTTTCACCAAATAGGAAGTGTTGATCTTTCCTACTTGACTACTGAGTATGTATGTTATGGGGTCATTTACTACTCTTTAAGGGCTTCAGTCTCCAAAACTTAAAATGAACACTTGAAGGTAAATGGCAAATAGCTTAAAATAAAGTGATACACATAACCCTATAGTTCCAGTCCGATTTTCTGGTTTTATTTTTTGGCATGTTCTTATATTTTCATTTTTTTTAAATGAAATAGCATTGCACTGTAACACTACGTAAACTCCAAGCATACTTCATTCACAAACTCCAAGCATACTTCATTCAATCACTTTTTTTTTAAAGATTTATTTATTTATTCATACAGAACTGGGGTACAAGCCAGAGATGCGGAGGATGAGAGGATTCACCAGAGACAGAGTGGGGAACAGAACAGGCAGATGGAGGAAGTACACTGCTGAGGGGAGCAGCGGGCAGGCCAGGAGAAGTCTGCCACGCCATGTGGATCTCCTCCAGGGTGGGGATCAAACTCATGGGGCAGTGGCTTAACCTTCTTATTGCAGGGCTTTAACCCGTTGCGCCACCAGGGAGGGCCTTTTCAATCACTTTTTAAAGTTGTGAAATCCTGCTAATAAGTTTGCTCATTTCCAGATTCAGTTCCAGATCCTTCTCAGAAGGATGTGTTAGGGAGACAACTGTAATTTGTAAATATTCTCATCACATCCAGACTTGATAATCTTGCATTGTTAAACATAAATTACTACTGTCTGCATTATTATTTATCTTATAGAATTCATGAGGCAACTTAAAAATAGTTATTCAGTCACATTAACAATGAAGTAAACTATATGAACGCTAAATAAAGATAAATTTTTAAAAACGTATTCAAAATCACCTTCTCTAACATATTAAAGAAGTCACCATTTTCAACTTTCTACCTAAATGCTAGGTTTTATGTAGATATGCAACCAGAATGTGGATTATACCTCCAAAAACTCAGATAGTTTGGAATATTGGTCTCCAATCCTTGAGAGATCTCTATTATGATTTTGTAATGACTATCCTTAGTCATTACAAAGGTAAGAAGTGAAAAGAACTAATAGCCAAATAAAATCAAAGTCAGCTGTTTAAGGACTTAAATGCACTTTGGTATGCATCATCCACATAGTTGAAGAGTAAGTGTATTTTTTTTTTTTAACATAAGTAGAAACCAAATCCAGAAAAGGTGGTGGACTTAACCATGGTGGCTCAGTCTGTTAAGCAGGAATCATAAAATGGACCATTATTTCTATTTCATCTATGGTACTGAAGAGACTTGATAACTTTACAAAATTGTCTATGCTATTCTAGCAAATCTTTCACATCAGATTTATTTTTATTCATCATCTTTCATGCAATTGTATCCCTCTTCCATTTCACTGCACTCTAAAGGTATAAAATTTCCAGGATCTATGTCTCTCCCAATCTTGTATTTTGAGTAGTGGTTAGATCAGAATCAATATTGTTAATTTTTTTTTTATTTTTACACAATTGAAGTTATTAAATTATCAGGAACATTTTCTGTCTTATATATTAGCTATATTTCTATGTAACAGACTTTCTTCCACATGTTCCTCTTAAGATTTTTGTACAATTGCAATTTTGTAGAACTATAATAAAATATTGTTATTAGTACAGCAGCCTTGTTCAACTCTGTTGTACCATGTGTACCATGTGCATTCAATAAGGAAATAATAAAGTCTGGATTACTGGTGGTTGGGGGAAACATTATTCAAGGACATGGAGACAATATATGTCATTTCACTTAAGATCGGTTTCCAAGTATCTAAGGGGTTAGATTGAAAGAATTAAAATCCAAGGAATAAATGAGAATTGACTGTATATTGATATTCATCAGACTCAATACAAAATTGATCCATATAAAAGAATCCTTCTTGTGGCCCCTTTATCATAAGGCCCACCTCTTCTCCTTACATACTTTCCCTTAAATAATGATCAGGTTAATGAGTTGTCTATTTCTACTACTTCACAACTTTAGGGATGCTATATTAGTTAAATTATCTATGCTATTCAATTGGAATGTGCATTTTGAGATTTCCTTTTCTTATTCAGCATAGTTTCTTGAAGATGAATCTTGAATAGTTTCAAGTTGCTGACTGAATCAATAGTTATCTTCTTTTCATTCTTAGTGAATTTCCTTGGTGTAGATGGATTGTAGAATGTTTGATCATTTACCATTGAATAAATCTGTTTTTTTTTCTAGATTTGGGCTATTATGAATAGAGTTGATATGAATATTCCAATACAGGTTATTTAAGAAGTACGACTTTTTTTTTTTTTTTCTCTAGAATGCATGTCCAAGAGTATAAATTGTTGGGAGTGACCAAAGATTTACTGAGGAGGACTGGATAAGGGCGGTAATAAATTGTGCTTTGCATCCAGGATGGGACTAGCTGAAAGTGATAAGGAACTGGGTCTCACATCAAGGACACAGCGATGAGTCACCCCTTTGAAATCTGAGTTTAGGACCTATATAAGAGACACTTCCCCATTATTGAGTTGTCAATAGCTGCGGACCCTACCCTAGGAGCTCACTGCTGTACAGGAGCAATAAACTCTGCTTGCTCAGCCTTTCTGCCTCCTGTCTTTCTTTCTTGCGGCTGGTCACAAAAGTCGGGACAAAACATAAATGTTTCACACGTTAATAATAGATTAGATTTACAACAAACTGTCCAAATGTCAGTATTTGGTGTTGTTACAGTTTTTAATTTTACTTAATGTCGTAAGTATGTAGTAATACCTCATGGTTAAAATGATTTACATTTCTGAGTGATAACATTAAATGTATTCACATAATGTTGTGCTATTTATTTATTTATTTATTGTTATTATTGTTATTATTTTCTGCTGAAATAATTTATTATTTTTTTAATTATGAGGGATTTTTTTTTTTTTTAAGTTTTGTTAACTGGGCCCTCCCTGGTGGCACAAGGGGTTGAGCATAGCATTGTGAAGCTAGCCACAGCCACTTTGGCATGAGTTCGATCCCCAGTCAGGGAGATGACCCACATGGTGCTGCATACCTCTCCTGATCCACCTGCTCCCCTCAGCAGTGTACTTTGTCCATCTGCATGTTCTGCTCCCTGCTCTATCTCTGGTGAATCCTTCCACCACCACTACTCCTCTGACCTGTACCCCAGTTCTATATGTATAAATAAATAAATCTTTAAAAAGTTTTTGTTAAATTTTTAAAGTTAACAATAATTTATTCAGCCCCCTGCCCTTCCTCCAACCTCAATACCTCCTTTCACATATCCTCAGTTCTGTAGTCAGATTTCAAGTGTTATTTATTTATTTATTTATTTGTCTGTTCCCTTTTTTTTTTAATGTTGACAGTCATTGTAGTTAGTTTTATGTTTTTTTTTTTTTTTTTACTTTTTATTGCTTATCATAATTCCCTACAGTTCTATTCATGTTATAGCAAGTGGCAAGATTCCATCATTTTTATAGTATTCCATTGTGTATATGTACTATATCTTCCTGATTTCACTCACCTCTATTTAGGCACTTAGGTTGTTTCTATATCTTCGTTATTGCAAACTGAGCTGCAATGAACAAAGGAGTTTACATTTCCCTTTCAATTAGTGTTTTTGTATTTTTTGAGTTCCTAGGAATGGGATTTCTGGGTCATATGATAGCTCAATGGACTTAATATTTTGAGAAACCTCCATACTATTTTCCACACCAGTCTCCATTCCCACCAACTATGTAACAGGCTTCCTTTTTCTACATATCCTTGACAACAGTGATGTTTCTGTTTTTTTTTTTTTTTTTTTTTTTTTTTTTTTTTTTTTTTTTTTGGTATGGATCATTCTCACAGATGTGAGGCCATATCTCATTGGGTTTTAGTTTGTATTTCTCTGACAGTAAGTGAGGATGGACTTTTTTTTTTTTAGATGTCTGTTGAACATCTGTATGTCTTATATAGAAATGATAAATTATTACAGTATAGTGGCAGAACAGCAACAAAAATATAAAAAAGTCTTTTGTGTACCTATATGTAAGCAATGAACTAGAAAAGAAATAAATTAAAAAAAAAATCCGACCAAGTTAGTTAAATATCTAGGAGTTAACAAAGGAGGTGATAGATCCATACAAGGACTATATGACATTGTTAAAAGAAACAAAATAATAATAATAAAATAATAATGTGGAAAGATAGTCCATGTTCCTGGATTGAATGAGATAATATTTTTAAAATGGGTACCTTACCAAAAGCAATATATAGATGTAATGTGACCCTATCAAAATTCCAATAGTTTTCTTCAAGGAAATAGAAGAAATATCACTTAAAGTTCCAGGAGCCATAAAACCATAAATAATCAATGTAATTCTGCCATAAAAGAGGAATGGAGACATAACATTCCTAGATTTCAAATTATACTACAAATAATAATAGTTGCACAGACCAAGGAGTTAGAATTGAGAGCCCAGAAATAAAGCCACACTGCATTAACAGTTAATTTTTGACAAAGGATCCAAAAATATACAATAGAGAAAGGAAAAGTATTCAACAAACATTCAACAAACGGTGTTGGGAAAATTGGACAGCCATATGCAAAAACTGAAACCTGCTACTACCATATGTTACAAATAAAAATAATTGAAAGTTGATTACTAATGTAATACCAAAAACCACAAAACAACGAAGAAAACATTGGCAAAATATCCATGAAAGTGGCTTTGGTGGTTTTTGGGTACTCAACTGTAATGGTGTGGGAAACAAAAACAAAAGTGAACTAATGGAAGTTCATTGAGGATTTAATATTTTAACTCAACAAAGAACTCATACAACTCTTGAAATATAAACAACCAAAAAAAGAAAAAAAAAGGCATTAGAAGAATTATGCACTGCTCTAATGTAATATTTGTTTTAATAATTAGTTTGAAGCTTCTTTTTTATGTATTCTGGAAGTCAGTCCTTTTCAGATATATATGTGGTTTGCAAATATCTGTTCCCCAAATGTAGTTTGCCAGTTGGACACTACATATATCTGTTCAATATATACATTTCTTCTTTAGAAAAATGTATATTCACAATTTGCTCATTTTTAATTCCTTTTTTTTGTCACTATTGAATTATAGGAGTCCCATATATATATATATATATAATTTGCAAATTGATTTTCTGACTCATGTTTTCTGAATGAATGTTTAATTCATTTCAATGTTATTGAAAGTAAGATTGTTTTCCTACTTATTTTCAGTTGAGTGTTGTATTGGTGCATAGAAACAGTTGATTTTTGGGCCATTCCTGGTAGCGCAGTGAGCTAAAGCACAGCACTAAGAAGCTAAAGCCACTTCAGCACAAGTTCGAGAGTTCGATCCCCGTGCCCGGAGGTGATCCACATGATGCAGCAGACCTCTCCTGACCTACCCATTGCTCCCCTCAGCAGTGTACTTCATTGTCAGGCTGTTTTGCTCCCCACTTTGTCTCTGGTGAATACTCTCACTGCTCCTTCACCTCTGCCTATATCCCAGTTCTGTATGCATAAATAAATCAATCTTAAAAAAAAAAGCCGATTTTTATATGTTGATTTTGTATCCTCTAATATTACTGAACTAATATCTTAGTTCTTCCACTTGTTTTGTTTATTTTATGATATCTTTAATATTTATTATATCTAGAAGGTAATGTTCTTTATAAAAATGGCAAATTTATGTCTTCTGTTATGACTTATATGTATTTTATTTATTTTTACATCATCTTATATATGTTCCTGATAGGACTTATGATACAATGTTGAACAGAATGGACAAGTGAAGACCTTAGCCCTAATTTTAGAGGAATGATATTCAAGTTTTCACTATTGAATCTGGGGTTAACTGGTATTTTTTTTTTTTAAGATTTATTTATTTATTCATACAGAACTGGGGTACAGGCTAGAGATGTGGAGGGTGATAGGATTCACCAGAGACAGAGTGGGGAGCAGAACAGG
>NW_004567103.1:85509408-85510856 GCF_000260355.1 Condylura cristata
TTTTTTTTTTTTCTCTTTACCTTACCTACTAACTAAGCAGCATCATCTATAGTGTATTTCCTCTTAGTAACCTTTTTGTAACCTGCCACTGAGTGGATGTGGTTAGAGGTTAACCAAAGAACATATTAGATGGAGTTTGTAGACTTTCAAAATTGCCTCAAGGCCACAGCTGTCATCTTTGCTCTTCCTGAGCTTAATTGAAAGGCCTCTGCCATTTCCTCTAAACTGAGTGTTTCATTTCCACCTTCAAAGGCATACATAAAAATCAACATTTCCCAGGTTGGGTAGAAAAGATGACAACAAAACTACATGAGTTTAATAATATAACCATACACAATTGGAATTGAAAATATGAGGCAGTGCCTGAAGTCTTACATTTGGGGAAATTTTATATAGCTTCCTTCAAATTTTTCTCGCTAAAATACTTTAAAAAACAAGGCCATCTCTTTTTTCATTCTTTATTTGTAGTTGTAAGTGTTAAACTAATTGTCTTTTTTGTGTTGTTTGTGTGTTTGTTTGTTTGTCTTTGAGAAATTACTGAAAGGCTCATTTCTCTAGATGTCTGCTCAGTGATAGAAGTGCTTAGTTAGATACAATTTGGTCCTTGTTTGCAGAAATTTGTGTCTTCTCTTACACACAAGCACCACCTAGTCTACTGATCTGATAATTCCTTGACAAAAAGAAAAAAACTTAGATTTAGTCAGACAAGAAAGTATTTGAAAATCTACCTTTCCCAGGTTGGTTAGAAAAGATGACAACAAAACTACATGAGTTTAATAATATAACCATACACAATCTACCTAGAACTATGTGGAATATTTTCAAGTCCCTACCACTCTTCCTGGTACCTGATCCTATACTTACCTTATTAATATGCAATCATTCTGTTTATTACTAATATATTGTCCTTTGGCCATGTTTCCAGGAACAACTCCATAAAAAAACATTTTTGAAAATGTCTTAAATGTAAATTTATTACCAAAAGACAATAGGATTTTTTTTAATGACAGACAATACCTTATATCTGTGAGTGGTATGATGATACTTAATATAAATGTGCATATGATTTTCCACATTATATGTAATGAAATGGTAGGAAATTTACAAAAGATCTTCTAGATTTGCCTTAACATTACAGAAAATCACTTTCAAGGTTATTTAGCTTATTATCTTGATATGAGACAGGCCAATTGAGAATTTCAGTAGCAAAATATTTTTTGAAATATTTCACAGTGGCCCTCCTTGGTGGCACAACATGTTAAAGCACAGCACTAAGCTAAAGCCACTTCAGCGTGAGTTTGATCCTCACCCCGGAGGTGATCCACATGGTACGGCAGATCTCTCCTTATCAGCCCACTGCTCCCCTCAGCAGTGTACTTCGTGGATCTGCCTGTACCTCCATTCTTTATGAATAAATAAATATTTAAAGAAAATATTTCACAGAATTA
>NW_004567103.1:85512862-85514792 GCF_000260355.1 Condylura cristata
TCACACATTGATTAACCCAGCCCAATTTTTATCCAAATAGCCTTGGGGTGGTTTTCAATACCTTAATAAATACTTCTTCTTTACTGATTATATTATAAGTTTATTCTTCAGATACTTAATGGTATTTAAGGTTGCAGATTATTTTTATCTTTATATATCTGTTCACATATACTTATTAAGATTTGTCAACTGTTTTTCTTAAGCATATGCCACATATTAACTTTAAAAAAAGAATGACAGATTCAGAATACACTTTAGTTAAGTAATCAAAGACATTGATTAACCAACTACTTACTTACATTTAAGATAAATTGTTTTTAAATTTCCTATGGAATTATGGAACACATTTTTTTATATTTTATGAATATGTAAAAATACAGATAATATCATCCCCCAGATAGTCTAGATCACGATACATACTAATAATCTATTTTATTTTTGAGAAAGAACAACACATGCATATATGTGCTCTCATACATATATGTGTATAGATGCAAATAGGTATTCATGTGTGTATGTATGTATACATATACATACATATTCATTCATTCATATATATATATATATACACACACACACACACACACACACATAAACCCACATATATAATTGTTGGAAGTTAAATGCAATCACCTAACTAGGTTGTCATAAAAATCAACATTAGTTATAAATGAAAAGAATTTTGAGATCACTAAAGGAAAGAATTTCAGTAAATGAAATGTGTTATTTTCAAGTTGGTAACATTAAATTACCATATTATGGAACATTTGCTATTCAAAATTGAAAGTGATTGATGTTTCAACAGTGTCTGAAAATGACTGTTATTTCAGAGGCTGTTCTACAGCCCTTTGTATTCTTCATATAGTAACAGACATTGTGGGGCCTAACTATGCAAATCATTATTATGGTCTTTGTTCTGAATTTCTATAGCACTTTATTTCTGTGAGAACTCCACTCTTACACTCTGTGATACTCACACAAGTTCTGTGACCTAGATACTCACACAAGTTCTGTGGCTAACAATTCTACCAAGATGCAATTTAAAGTGGTGCCTACTCAGAGCTCAATGTCAGATAATTGAAAATAGGAATATATTGTACTCACATACTGCTCAGAAATGTTTAAGTCACAGAGTATGGAACATGCCTATAAGGTTAATTGCTTAATAGAAGTTAATTCAAATTACTCACATAAATTTGTAGGAGGACATGCCTTATTCCATATCCTCAATTACTCAGCAATATTTTTAAACATATAGCTTCCATATGTGTGTGTATGGTGCACACATATATGCACACAGACATCTATGGATCCATACTTTCCATGTGTTAAAAAAAAAAAAAAAGAACAGGATATGACACAAAAAATATGGTGTTTATAAGGTGGTAATGTGATTCAGGAGGTCTATCCTTTTAAACAAAGTAACCGTTCTTTATACATGATGGAATACTATTCATCAATCAAAAAAGTAAACTTATGCCATTCATAGCAACTTAAATTGAGATGGGTGGGATCATGCTCATGTCAGTAAGTCAGAAGGAAAAAAAAAATCAGATAGTTTAACTTATAGGAGGAATATAGGTGGACCAAATAAGTGATCAGGATAATATGAATAACAACAACAATGATAATAGTAAATAACAGGTGACTATAAATCAGAGACACTATTCTTCAGGGGAGGGGAAGAGAGAGGAATCAAAATAAGGTGGGAAGAGTAAATTAAACTATGGTGATGATGCACGGGTGCACTGGTGGTGGTGGGAATTTTACAGGGACTATATGTGAGAGGAGAAAGCAAGTATTGTACAAAAGTGAATGATGATATGAAGTACATATAAATAAATAAAAATAAAAAAAGTAACCACTCTTTCAGAGACATAAAGCTTAACCTAATAATTACCAAATCAACTTTCATGCTCAAACAATAAAA
>NW_004567103.1:85515387-85522176 GCF_000260355.1 Condylura cristata
AAAAAAAAAAAAAGTTGGATTGAGGGCCCTCCCTCTGCACAGCGAGTTAAAGCACAGCACTAAGAAGCTAAAGCCAGTTTAGCATGAGTTCTATCCCCGCCTGCCCCGGAGGTGATCCAAGTGATGTGGCAGACCTCTCCTGACCCACCCACCGCTCCCCTCAGCAGTGCATTTCGTGGATCTGCCTGTTCTCCTCCCAACTCTGTTTCTGGTGAATCTTCTCACTGCCCCTGTACCTCTGGCCTGTACCCCAGTTCTGTATGCACAAATAAATAAATCTTAAAAAAAAAAATGCAATGAATTAGCACCCTTTATGGAATAGTGAGGAAAGACCATGGTGTTTTCTCTTCCAGGCCTAAGACCTAAAGAAAAATTGGTTGAACATTAATACTTTTAATAGATCTATGGAGTTTTCAAACTACTCAAATCTGACAGCTCATTTTAGATAGGCAGCCCCAGTATGGATGGAAAATTTAAGGTCAGAGGGCTGTACTTGCTCCAGGTTGCACATTAGAAAATGGAAATCTCAACACTTCTGTCAACATATCTGAAATTTTAACTTAGTAGCAGAATATTTAAGTTTTTAAGAACTAGAACAAAGCAATGATGTTTAATTTTTTTCAGCTCTTGATTAATGTTGAAAAAATGATGATATTATTTGTAAAAAACATTTTCAACATAGCACATTAACAGTTTAATCACATAAAATACTAAAAAGGCTCCTTCCTAGTGGGCAACTGGTTAAAATGTAGCACTATAAAGCTATCCACAACACAAATTCAGTCACACACCCATGTGGAGTGGCAGGTTTCTCCTGACCCGCCCACTGCTCCCCTCAGCAGTGTACTTGGTTAATCTGCCTGTTCTGTTCCCCACTCTGTCTCTGGTGAATCCTCTCACTGCCTTTGGAACTCTGACCTGTGCCCCAGTTCTGTATGCATAAATAAATAAATCTTAAAAAAAAGAAAGTGAGTAGATATAGCAAGCATGGTGCAAAATCACTGGAAAAGAGGATCTGAGATAGAAATAGGAGGGGAAGGAAAAGCAGAACTTAAAGAGTAAAGGGAAAAAAAATGAGTAAAGAAAAAAAGATAATGGATTCAGTCACAATAAAATTGAGGTAAAGCATACAGAAAAATAACATTTTTATCACATCCTGAGTGGGATAACCTTTTTCAAATAGTAACATAACTATTACTATTAGTGTTGTTCTTCTAGGTGTTCACTATACATTTAACCAAGAGATTTCTTTTTCTTTTTTCTTTCTTTCTTTTTTTTTTTTTAAGATTTATTCATGCATACAGATCTGGGTACAGGCAGTGAGAGGATTCACATGGGCAGGCAAATCCAGGAAGTACATTGCTGAGAGGAGCAGAAGGCAAACAAGAGAGATCTTCTGTCTTGTGGATCAGCTCCAAGGGGGCAGGGGATCAAACTTGCACTCAAGCATCTGTGGCCAGTATGCAGTCCTGCATCCTAACCCACTGAGCCAACTTATATCCACTTCTGAGTATCTAACTTTCAAACTTGATAAGTCTGTTAACAAAACTGACTTTGTTTCTAAGACTGGGTTGGCCCAAACCAAGATATTTCTAAATAAGCCGGTCATCATTTTCTTGATACTGCCCTAAGCAGAACACCACATCACCTGACAGGGAAAAGATGTCTCCATGAACTTTAAAAGCAGACAGGAACATCACATTATTCTAAAGATGGGTAAGGTGGAGAAAGTCATTCTCTATGGGTTACCCCCACTAATATTCATGACAAATTAATCAGATAGAATATTTGGATTTTTTTTAAGATTTATTTTATCTGTACATACAGAACTGGGGTACAGGCCAGAGGCTCAGGGGCGGTGAGAGGCTTCACCAGAGACAGAGTGGGGAGCAGAACAAGCAGATCTACGAAGTACACTGCTGAGGGGAGCAGTGGGCGGGTCAGGAGAGGTCTGCCGCACCATGTGGTCACCTCCCGGGCAGGTGGGAATCGAACTCATGCGGAAGTGGCTTTAGCTTCTCAGTGCAGTGCTTTAACCCGCTGCACCACCAGAGAGGGCCTATTTGGATTGTTTTAATGCTTTTCATTTATACTTGTAAGGCGATCCCCCCCAGTGCCTCCCTGATGGTAAATGGCTCCACTGGAGTCCCCTTTTAGCAACTAGGTGAAGCAAGTGTACCAGACACATTGCAGAAGCCCTATCTCTACCAACACACCTGGCTCTACTAATGTTATCTCATCAGCTGAGTGCAGTGAGCACCATGGCTCTACTGAGCCTCCAGCATTGTGCATCTAGTATGAGATGATCAGGCCAACACAGGACAGGCTGGACACGCTGGTGAGGTTTTGGTTTTGAAACAGCAGTGTTTTATAAATGAAACAGTCAAGCTCACACTTAGTGCTGATCCAGTCTTAGAAACAAAGCCAGTTTTGTCAACAGATCAATCAAGTTTGAGAGTCAGATACCCAGAAGTGGATCTAAGTTGGGATTTCAGATGGTCCTGTTACAGGGCAACCCAATGTGAACTTGGATGCATTTCTCTGGGTCCTCATCCTCAAGCTTAAGAGTAAATCATACTGAAGGCACACACAAAAAAGGTCAACGCATGGTTTATTTACAAAGGGGAAAGGAAAAGAAACAACCCAGGGAAAGGGAAAGAGAGAATAGGAGAGAGAGATACAAGTTAACTAGAGCATCCTACCAGTTCCACTGACTTGGAACCTCAATAGCACACTGAAAACTCACCAAGGGCCAAAGGACCAGCCACCAGCCACACAACCCATGGAAAGAGAGCCTAACAAAGCTCTCATATATACTCTCAAAAGTGGATGCTTAGCTTAGCCTTTGGTTGTCACAGTTCTCCTCTTGGTATTGCTAGGAGTTGTAGTTTCAGTGACTGGAGTAGGGAGTGGAGTTGTAGTTTCAATAACTAGAGGGTGGAATTGTAGTTTCAATAACTGGAGTAGGGGGTGGAGTCCACAAAACTCTGAAGCATTCATTCAGGATATCCTTTCCCACTCACTAAACTGGACACTGTCCTAAAAAAATTTGCAGTGCAATCTTACACATTGTGTCTCTACTTCCAACAACTATCTGACTGCTGCTCCTGCCTCTGGCCTTCCCCTGACATTGCCCACTGACTAGCACTGTTAACCTGTGTCAGCTGCCTCTGAAAGAGATGTGCACTGGCTCCTGGTCCCCTGTCACCTCCTCTAAAGAGTAATCTGCTGTTGACTGTGCCCAGCATCTCTTAGAGCTATAACACTAGTGCCTGGCCTCTCCACCTGCTCAGTGCTGACAGGCTGTGCTCATAATGAATGGCCCTGCCAAGCACCATCTGGCCATCTCTAAGAGCCATCCACTACCAGTGATGATCAAGCACCTCTCCCTGGTTGCCTCCAGCAGTTTGGCACCATGATGCTGTTGTGTCTGGCACTCTCCAGCCAGGACTTCAGATTTATGCTGCATTGCTAGGGTGCTTCCTTAGAAACACCTCCTGTGACTACTTCCAGCTGCCACTGCGAGTTAGGCCCTGGTCCACCACTTTTTGGTGTGATACAAGCTCTCATCAAAGGGACAGTGTCATATTGTATGAGCAGTTTTTGGTTTAGATGTCTGGACACTGTGGGCACTATCTGGGGTAGAAGAGATGGCCTTAGAGATTCTTTCCTTTTCTAGTATTTTCTTTCTTAATAAACCCTTATTTTCACCCTGAGCCCCAGCTGTATCTTGCCACCAAAGCTAAGGATCCACAAACCATGACATCTTCAGGGTTTGCGTGCTTTGGCCTCATCCTTAAAGTGATTGTTATAGGGCCCTCCCTGGTGGTGCAATGGGTTAAAGCACAGCACTAAGAAGTTAAAGCCACTTCAGCATGATTTTGATCCCTGCCTGGAGGTGACCCACATGGTGTGGCAGACCTCTGCTGACCTGCCTGTTGTTCCCCTCAACAATGTACTTCGTGATTCAGCCTGCTCTATTCCCTGTTCTGTCTGGTAAATCCTCTCACTGCCCCTGCACCACTGGACTCTACCCAGTTCCAGTTCCATATGCATTCAGAACCGGGGTAGAGTCCAGAGGTGCAGGGGCAGTGAGAGGATTCACCAGAGACAGAATGGGGAGCAGAGTAGGCGGATCGATGAAGTGCACTGCTAACAGGAGCAGCGGGCGAGTCAGGAGAGGACTGCTGTGCCATCTGGATCATCTCAGGGCAGGTGGGGATCGAACTCAAGCAGAAGTGACTTAAGCTTCTCAGTGCTGTGATTTAATCCGCTGTGCCACCAGCAAAGGCCAATAGATAAATGTTAAAAAAAAAAAAAAAGTTTGTTCAAGAATGTAAAAAATGATCAAATTGGATGTGTTCAGACTGCCATACTTTTCATTGCTAAAGAGATCATGGGAAAGTTGAATATGAGTACAGTTGAAGTATTTATACTCTGAAAGTTCTTTTAAGATATGTAACCTTAACTTTTAATCTTTCAAAGTTTTGAGAGGTAATAGGTACTTACTAAACATATTAGAAATTTTATTAAAATTAAACTTTTCCAAAATAACATTTAGGCTATTTCTAAACATTCACATATTCATATCTAGATATTTAGACTTACTCATTCCACTGATGTTTTGATATTAAGAAGAAATTAAGCTGGATAAAGAGTTTTCTATCTGTTTTATCTTAGAGTCATATTCATTCAAAGTATTCTGACAGCCTTAGCGAAATAAAGAAGAAATATCTATGTAGCATATGCAGTGTAAACCTTGGGATCTAACAGTGTTTATCATTCTTTCTTTTATACACAACAAAAGCTCCATGCATTAAAAATCATTACATAACATAAATCACAGGGAAAAGTGCTATATTTCAACAAAAGTCTAATTCTAATGTAATAGTGAGTCTCTCTACCTGAAAAAATCCTCTTTTGAACTCACTTCAGGGTTAATACAGTACATTAACCTTTGCTTCCCTCTACTTGTACAAGTCATCTGGAATAAGCAGGAAGTGGAGTTTGAGCATCATCATTCTCCCCAGATAAGTTTTGGCTGATGGGGGTTTGTGTGGTGACCCACAGACTTATTTTAGAAGCAGCATAGAGAAGCTATCCTCTGTATAACAAGGTCCAGACATCCCTCCTTGCCAGTAACCTTGGGACATCCCTCCTTGCCAGTAACCTTAGTTGAGAATATCCCTCCTTGCCAGTAACCTTAGTTGAGAATGTCTTAAGGGTTCAATTTCAATGCTCTGATTGCTATGACCTGAGTTTGATCCCCAGCCCGGGAACTAACGCTATGTATCTCCTGCCTTGTCTGCTGCTCCCCTCCACAGTGTATTCTGATGAATTTGCAGGTTTTGCTTTCTACTCTGTCTCTGGTGAATCCTCTCATCCCTGCACATCTAGGCTTCACTCCAGTTCTTAGTGTGCGCCACTAAGAATAGTTATGTATCCACTGAACAATTTACTTCTGCTTAATTTGATGATACCAACAAAGTGTACAAATGACTGGATTTTTAGGTTGTTATCTAGAAATATTAGAATCCAAACTGATCCACATACAAAAAACTCTTCTTCACATCACTAATATTATTTCTTCCATTTTGTACATTCTTTAATTTATGTTTATAATATTTAACATAGTTTTGTAATAATTATAGGAATGCAAGTAAATGGGTATTTCATAATATGTTCTTTATGCAATTTATGTTTGTCTGAATACACACTAACAATAGACTTAGGAATGAATATTTTATAATATGTGAAATATAACATTTTAATTTAGCTTGCAATATTATATTTATATGCGGACTATCTGCCAAAACTAATTTTAAACATTATGAAAACTACCATTGTTATAAATACACCAATGATTCTAGAATTCACTAAATGGGAATTATGCATTTATATAAAGTGTATAATAAATGTAATTCATGATTATAATTGGAGAGTACTATATAGTTGAGAATGTCTTAAGGGTTCAAGTTCAATGCTCTGACTGCTATGACCTGAGTTTGATCCCCAGCCAGGGAACTAACCTCTATGTATCTCCTGCCTTGTCCCCTGCTCCCCTCCACAGTGTATTTTGATGAATCTGCAGGTTTTGCTTTCTACTCTGTCTCTGGTGAATTCTCTCATCCCTGCACATCTAGGCTTCGCTCCAGTTCTTATAAACAAAAAAGTAAAAATAAATGCATAAATGATTTAAAAATGCAGGAAAATACTTTATAGCATTAACATTGTGCCAGATACTATATAATAACTTTTTTCCATTATCTCATCTACTACTGACAACAATTTTCTTGAGAAGATGGAATGTTAGCACCATTGTCATGTTTCTAGATACCAGGGGACTAAATAACTTGTCAAAGATTATATAGCCAGAAAAAAGCATGGACAGTGTTTGATCTCAGTAATTGGCTCCAAAGCTATGATTCTAAAACCATTATTCTATGTTAAACACTGTAATGTCAGTTATTTCAAATGAATTAGTGAGATAGAAATCAGGTACATGATGTCCCTCCCTGGAAGGCACAAAGGGTTAGTACAGCACTGAGAAGCTAGCTGCAGCTCCTTCAGTGCGAGTTCAATTCCCAGCCAGAGAGGTGTCCCACATGGTGTAGCAGACCTCTCCTGTCTTGACTACTGCTCCCCTCAATCTGGTGAATCCTCTCACTGCACCTGCACCTCTGGCCTATCCCAAGTTCTGCATGCATAAATGAATAAATCAGGAGGAAGGAAGGAAGGAAGGAAGGAAGGAAGGAAGGAAGGAAGGAAGGAAGGAAGGAAGGAAGGAAG
>NW_004567103.1:85522406-85529519 GCF_000260355.1 Condylura cristata
AAGGGTGGGAGGAGGGAAGGGAAGGAGGAAAGGAAGGGAGGGAGGAAAAGAAAAAAGAAATCAGGTGAATGAGTAAGTAGATGGAGTATCATTCCTACTCTGTGACATGGTTTGTGCATGGAAAGGCCTGGAGCTCTAATCCATTGTTTCTCTAGGCTAGTTATAATTTTAGAGTATAAGAAGTTTTCCTTAAAGAAAAATAACTAACTAACTAACTAAATAAATAAATAAATAAATAAATTTTAGTTAAAATCCCATAGATTACTTTTTAATAACTTTAATCTTTAATTTGGTGTTTGTTTTCTCATGTAAAGGGATCCTAAATTTAATTATTGAATTGTGATATCACAGTTATCCTCAAGGAGTTTCATTGACACATATGTGTTAGTCTTGGGATACATTTATTTTCTTTTTGTGTCCACACATATATTGAGTGATTGACTTACAGTCATGTACTACAGGTCAAATTAATTACTTTAATAAACACCAGTATTTTTAAATTATTTAAACATTTTAATTTTAATATCCTTGGTAAACATGAGCATCTGGATAATTAACAGTGGGATTACACTGTTGCATATAAACTCAAAACAGGTGAAACTATAAGTCAACCTGTTAACTAATATCTTTAACCACCAACTTGACAAAAATTTAGATTTTTGTTTGTTTGTTTTACATTTACATTCATCATAAAAAGCTGAGTTGTAGTAACCAAGTTTCAGGCATTTTGCTGATCATTAGCAATACAAAGGACATAATTTAGCAAGGAACGGAACAGGTGTTTCTTGTAAATGTTGTAAGATTCATAGTACCTGGAAGTTATCAAGTGGCTACAGAAATAGGCATTCACAGACATTATTTTTCTTACACAAATAAATTAATAATTCAGATATGCATAGCTAGCATAAAATATATTTGTATGAATAAAATTATTAGTTGCTCAGTGGCCTCAACTCAATCTCTCAAATCTGACTGAAGATCAACATTTTATTGGAATTTCATTTCTATCAATAATCCATTCACTTGTATCATTTTGATTAAGGAGAAAAAAATAGCAGATAACCACTAGACTGGATTGTTGGTCATTTCTTCTTTGTGGTCTGTTTCACAACTTTTTATGAATGGCTTTCCTTATTAAATTCAGGGAAATTATCCCATTGAGACATTGACATCTGATGTTATCTCTAGTGCTTAATGTATTTAAATGCAAGTTGTATTATTACAATGTGAAAGCAAAGGATTGAATAGTAGAAAAGTCAATCAATCAACCATTGACATCATCTTTATGGTGTGAAAAATTGGACTGATTTTTCTGACTGATATTTTTCTTCATTTATATAACTGTTTCTATGTATTCACTTATTTGAATGAGCCAGCTGTGCTAGTATATTGCAGACTTAGTCTCCATTCCTTGTGTCACAATAAGGAAAATTATAAGTATAGGGGAAAAAAAAATGGCCTGAGGAAATGGCCAGAGGTAAATGGATACATATTCAATATGAACTATTTGAATTTACTCTAAAGAAAATGAGGTGAAAAATCTGTATCTGTTAGACTTGAATTGACTTCTTGATTTCTTCAGGGGATCTTATCATAAGTCAAGATCTGCAGCAATCACTGATAATACAAAATATATATATATATATATATATATATATATATATAATCAAATTTCACCATTAAGTTGAATTTTGAACTGGAGAATTTTTTCTAAATTTGTGAATAGATGATTTATTTACACAAAATATTTTTATTGAGTGATGCATGGTACAAGATTCATAAGAAAAGCATAAAGTAAGGGATTAAAAAATTCTGCCATATCATGGAGTTCATAGACAAGAAGTAAAAAGGAAAAAATGAAGAAACATGTTATAGTGAATTCTGACAATCCTCATGATCTATCTGTAGAGCTGTGAGCTCCTTGTCTGGCATAAAAATGAAGAATCAGGGAATTAGAAATTAATACTTGAAAAATAATGTTAGGGACAGAACACAATGGAATGATACTGATACATTAAATGGGCTCTCAGATAAGCATTTGTGGATTTGCCTCCTTTGACAAATTTATGAAGGAATTAGTTGGTTTTCCCAGAGCTCTTAATTGACTGTGGGTTTACTTTTTCTTCTCTCCTTTCCTTGCAGTTCCTCTTCCTTGACAGGTTTAGGGTCAAGGAAAGAAAATCCCAAACAAAAGCAAATGGTAGGAAAGCTTGCTGATGGTGACTCCTCTTCCTCCCTGTGCTGCCCCCTGCTCCCTCCCCATTACTCTTGCTGATTCCCCATTTTTGTTTGTCTTTGTGTAAATAAAGGCTGGTGCCCATTGGTCTCCATCCCAGCACTAACTTTTACTCCCTCCCCTTTGCGGACGCTCACCCACCTCCCCTTTTCCTTTGTTGCACATTGTATAAATAGCCCTGTAACCTGCCAAAGAGCAGGACGGTGGTCTTTCAGACATGAGTCCGCTGCCCTCCTGCTTTGTCGACATATAAAACCACTTTCCTTTTCCTCAAACTCTGTTTCCTTTTATTGGCTGAGGGAAACTGAGACCAGCGTTTGGTAATAATACTATTGGTAGAGCTACTAGAAATTAGGTACAGAAATATTTTGCAATTTCCAGTTCCCTGAAAAAAAGAACTTTAAGCATCTCTCTCTCCCTAGTTGCCCTAGATTATTATTAATAGCAAATTAATTAGACTTTAAAGGTTGAACTAAATTTGAGTTGTGTTAATAAATTTTTAGGGGAAAAAATGTGGGATCTGAAGACATTTTTTTTTTCCAAAATGGAGATCAAACAATTATCATTAGAAATATTTTAAGAACAAAAGTAAAAACATATTTAATTAATTTAAGTTCCCATGTCCATTAATATTATATCTCTTTAATTCTCTAAAGCTCTTTTCCCTTTTAAATGTTAACAAGAATACAACACAGCATTGAAAATATTACCTTCAAACAATATGTGATGTCTAAAATTATTCCAATGTAAACGGTGTGAGATTCATTATTAGACAAGCTACTCCACTGTAAGTTTTGTCACATGAACTTTAAAATGTAGCTTAGATAAAATCTCACTATAAATACTCGGTACTTGGTCAAATAATATAAGTCTTACTAAGTGTTTAATAAATATCACCTGAATTTTTCTATTAAGATTTTACTGTTATCACTGTCATAAGTGGCCCCCATAGATTTTGATTAATTAAAGGAAATAATCCCATCACTCACAAACATTTAATTCTAAAGATTCCTATTCTGAGTTGTAGAGAACTGGAGAAATGACACCTTCATTTTTACATAGAAAAGCAATCATCTACATCAAATCAATTTATTACTTTGAATTCCTTGGGTAGCTGAGTTTACAGAGCAATGTGTTAAAATAAAGAGCAGTGATTTCTATGGGGAGAGAGGAGAAGAGAGAAAAGACTCATCTGGGCTCTTCAACCATAAGTCAGTAAAGAGAGATAAGCAGAAACAGCTGACAAACGGCTAAGAACAAGATGCAAAGTCTCAGGATAATTTAAAATCTCTGGGTCCCATAGAAATTGAGGTAGTTTGCATCTTGTTGAAGGTTCTCTCTTAATGAAGGTCAATTGTTACAGAAAATCAGAAAATGTTTGAAAGCAATATATGGTGAAGATCTGGGAACAGGAACACATCTGTGGGAGGAATCAGAAACCCTGCCTCAATCCTTCTTCCTATCTCTGCTATGAAACAGACAAAATAAAACTAGGAGGTAGAGGAAGGAAAGTACTGCACTCTTTTAAGATGTTAGTAAAAATTCTTTAGGTCGAAATAAAACATGTATGAGAAAACAACAAAAACAAAAACTGAAAGCAAGCTTTCAAATTCTGACTAAAGGCCATAATCATATGCTGGATCATGACCAAGAAAGAGCAAGAGATGAGAAAAGGCCTGGCTTCCAAGATTGAGAAATGTATTGTATGCTTAACATTAAAACTTATTCAGAACAAGAGAGGCTGTACCCCCTCCTGGAACATGACTAATCCAGTAAACTTTAAATATCAAGTAATAGCAGAACAAGTTAGGAGAACAAAAAATATTGTTTCTTACATGCAACTCTGTGATATATATTTAATATAGTAAGACATAGTGGTGCAGCTTCCTTATTTTGTATTTGGTTGTCTAGCTTCCCAGTTCCAAATGTCAAAGAGATTTTCTTTTCTCTATTGCATACTCTTGACTCCTTTGTTAGAGATTAACTGCATATAAGTGAGATTTGTTTTCTGGGCTTTCAATTATTTTTTATTGATCTGTGTGTCCATTTTTATTTCAATAAAATGTGTATTTGATTCCTAGGAATGTGTAGTGTAATCTGAAGTCTGAGAGTATGATTTGAGTTCATTGTTTTGTTTGTTATTTTCAGAATCACTTTAATTGCTGTGGTGTTGTATAGTTCATAGACATTCTGTAATGTTTGTTGTATTTATTTGAATAATGACATTGGAACTTTGACAAGGATGCATTGAACCTTCTACTTTGGTGTGTTGGTTACTTCATTTTATTTATTTATTTATTTTTATTGATGGCCTAGCTTTATAACAAACTGTGTAATTCTGATGTACAGCTATACATACCTTAAATCTAAGCTACTAGATTGTGTCCACCACACCAAGACAGCTATAAACCTCCTACATTATCCCTTGGACCCCTTCCCACCTTTGCTTATTCATCCCCAACTGTCTTTTCAGTTGAGAGAATGGCCCATATCAAATAGAACAGAACCAAGCGGTGGCATGTGTTTGGGTATGTACACTAATGAAGACAATGTGGTACACACACAGACAGATGGATCAATAGAATATAATTGAAAGTTCAGAAATAAACTCAGATTTATGACTAATTGATTTTCAATTAGACTACTAGACCATATAATGGTAGATAGAACAGTCACTTTAATGAATGGTACTAGGACAACTTAATAACTTAATACCCACATTAAAAAAATGGAGTTGTACAGTTACCTCACACCATGTATCAAAGACTAATGATGCCAAACAAACTAAGAAGGAAAGGAAAGGTTTATTGTTGGTATAATGATGCTTTCTTGAAGAGAAGGCTATTCTCAAGTTGGCCTTAAAATGACTTGAAAGACTAAGGGAAGGAGATTGATTTGGGTTTTTATTGTGGTTACAAAGTGGTGCTGTGTGAAATTCTTACATATGAGAAAGGACTTGAATGGTATAAACTTCTCAGCTTTACTGAAAGAGAGCTCATCTAGGTTTTCTTATAAGTGTTTATAGATATGGGACAGTGGCTCAAAGTGTTAAGAGACTCAAATATCAAAAAGTGAACTCAAGTTGTTTATTACAAAGTTACTGCAAATAAAAACATACAATGAAATAGAAATTTCACATCCACTAGGTTATCTATAATAAAAAGGACACAATAACAAATGTTGATATGACAGGGTATACAGGCTTTCTCTTTTCAGTTCCCAAGGAAGTCAGATGGAAAGATGCTATTAGAATAGGGATTCTACAGCTAGTCTATACCTAAGAAAAGTAACAATATATTTCTACACAAAAACTTGTTTATTTTATCACAATTCATAAAAAATTGGAAAGTAGAGCCAACTATATTGCCCATTATCTGATAAGTGGATAAATAAGGCATAGCCACATTAACGTATTATTAGTCAGGAAGGAGGGAATACAATTAGTGCTCTCTGCTACCACACGGATGTACTTTGAAAATATTATGCTAAGGACAATAAGTCAGTCACACTCTATATGACAGGCTACATATCACATGGTTCAGTTTTATGTATGTGCACATACATACACACACATGAGCATAGATACACAAATACACATGCACATAAACTGAGCAGAATAGGGAAATTACAGAAAAAATGTTGTTTTTTTTTTCTAAAGGTGATTATAAAATGAGTTACAGAATCTGAGGTTTGTTTTTGCAGTTATGAAAATGTTTGAAAATTGATTGAGGTGATGGTTGTACAACTCTATTAAAGCCAATAAGGTGTTCAGTTAAATGGATGGATAGTAAGGTATGTGAACCATTTCTCAATAGAATGTAAATTAAAAAATATATATATATATATTATTTGACTTGTGCTCACATTAATACAAAATTGATTAACATTATCAACTAATTTATATATATATATATATAACCTTGGGTTAACCAAATAGTATTCGACATGCCAAACCTATAACCTATAAAAGAAAAACTTGATAAATTGAACTTTACTTCAAGTAAAAATTGTGTAAGAATATCCATTCATTGTGAGAATGTGAATGTAAAATATTCAAAAGTACAACTCTATCTGAGAAGCAATTCTTCTGTTTTATAATAATGTTAAGCATATTCCAACCATATGTTCCACCAATCATTCTTATAGATTTCTACATAAGATAAATGAAATATTGTGTTCTCAGAAAACTCTATAGGTGAATGATTATAGTAACTTTATTCACAATGCCAAAACCTGTAAACAAGTCAGATATCTTTCAACCCATGAATGTATAAGCAATTTATAGTTTATATCCATACATTTAAATACCAAATATAGTTAAAGGTACAACATAGTCACTCAAAATAATTTGCAAGAATCTTAAAAAGTTTAAATATTCTTGTGAAGTGACACAAATATGAACCAAATCATTTCCTGATTCTGAATTGCTAGAAAAAGCAAAATTAGACAGAAGTAAACACATCAATAATTGCCAGGAGTTGGAAGAGAGGAAATTGTCTATAAAAGAAAAAAGTTAAAAGAAGGTTTGGGGTGACTGAATTGGTATCAGAAAAGTCTAACAGATACAGTTCCATGCATTTGTCTAAATGCTGCAAAACATAGGGCCTCCCTTGAGGCATATGGGGTTAAGTAGCAAAACTATGAAACTATCCACATCCACTGTAGCATGAGTTTGACCCTAGGAGCTGACCCACATGGCACAGCAGACCGCTCCTGTCTCTCCCACTGCTCCCCTCAGCATTGCATTTCAGCCAATCTGCCTGTTGTGCTACCCACTTTGTCTCTGTTGAATCTTATCAACCCCCACACCTCTGGCCTGTCCCCAGTTCTTATATGTATAAGTAAATCTTCAAAAAAAAAATCTTAACTTTGGCCCT
>NW_004567103.1:85529797-85536412 GCF_000260355.1 Condylura cristata
ATCTTAACTTTATAAAAATGAAATTTGAACTTTTTGTAATTTTCTTATACAACTGTAAGGTGGTAATTAACTCTTCTAAAGAGTCCAGTTAATGAGAGAAAAGCAGAGATTGACTAACACTCATAGATTGGGGGCAAGTAAGGCTATATAAAGATTATTTAAAACGGATTGCAGACTAAATTCTGGGACTAAATTGGAGAGTGTGGGGGGGGGGGTCAGTAAACAGTGGAGGAATCTAAATAAACCCTGAACTTCCATTAGTAGTATTTTACCAATGTTAATTCTTAACATATATAAATCTCTCCTGAGCATATAATATTAAGATAGGGTAAGGTATGCATGCACCCAGCATACTTCTACACCACTCTGACACACTCAGAATTATTTTTGCGTTTTAACTCCAAATGTGAGGGAAATAAAAGCAAAACTGAAGAAATCGGGTGATACCAACAAAAATTCCTGGAGAAAGTATTTGTATAAAATATATCCTAAAAGAGTCTATTATCTAAGATCCAAAATTAATTCACAAACTCAAACTCACAAAGAAAAAGATAACCCAGACAAAATATCAACATCAACAGAATAACCACATGGACACATGGACTTCTCCAAGGAGACATGCAGATGGCACATGAAGAATAAACCATTGTATATCAGCAGGAAAATGTAGATCAAAACCAAAAAAAAAAAAAAAAAAAAAAAAAGATCTCCACTCAACTGTGAGAATGGACCATATCAAATGGTTCAGAAACAAGTGTTAGCTAGACTGGAGTGAAAGGAACTCTGTTGATGATGTAGCAGATTCAGCCCCTTACAGAAAACATCATAGAGTTCTCTCAACATGCTAAAATATGATCTATCACATGATCTAGCAATTTCACTCCTATGCATCTACCCAAGGGATGTGAAAACATTAATATGAGAAGATATGTGTACAACAATGTTTATTGCAGCACAGTTAGGATAGCCAAGCTATAGGAATAATCTTAGTGCTCAATAACAGATGAATGAATAAAGAAGCCATGTGATATTTTTGCACAATGGAATAGTACTCAGCTATAAAGGGAGATGAAGTGTTGCTTTGTGGCAAGATGGGTGGAACAGGAGGATTTAAGCTAAGCAAAATAAGTTGGTAAGCTTAACTTCATTCATATGTAGAACATTTAGAAATAAAATAAAGTCAAAAGTAAGCCAAACAAACCCTAGAAATTTTACTGTGGAACTTAAGCTATCATAGAAGACAGATTGGGAGAGGGGAGGAAACAAAGTCGGAGGGCCCCAATGGTGGAGGATTATGGGTGTTTTGGTGGTGGGGGTGGTGTGGTAAGAGACATCTAATGATTTGTGTACCTGTATCTTTAAATCATATAAAGTGCTATGAAGCAATGTTAACAAAAGTCATTTCCATATTAAACACAAAATAATTCTAATTAATGTCTATATAGGAATTATAACCTTTGCTGAGTCTAAAATTATTCAAAATTAGAAAAAAATAGAAAAACAGTACTAGCATTATACCAGGGTTAACACTTTGATCTTAAAGTATATTCCTCCTATATATCCCCTCATTATGTTTTTTAGTCCTATTGTCAACTCTACCATTTTGTAGGTTTTAATCATACGGTACACCTCTTCCACACAGGAGCACAAACAAATGTGCACACCCACACATACCACAGCTGTTACGGAGCAGTGAGAATGGCAACCCTGAACCTCCAAACCTGCCTGCTTTAAATAGATTTTGCCATCCGCAGTATCAAGACAAAACATATAAGTCCTTTAATGGAAAGGAACTTTAATACAATTAGTGTGAAATACAGAAACACCCAAAGTTACCCAATCCCTCGTGGGTAAAAGTCTGACCAAAAGGGACTGACTCAAAGCAAGGTCTGAATGCTCTCCATAAGTCTGAAGCCCCTTCTAGCGGGGATCCATAAAAAAAAAAAAAAGTTCAGAAATGGCCAGACAAGTCTAGGAGGAAAGGAACAAAATCAAAATCAAAACAAACACTGCCATAGTCAACCTCCCCACGGGTCCCTCACCCACATCTGTTAAGTTTCAACAAGTCCAGGGCCAAGAAGAGGAAAGCACAGTTTCTTCACATGTCTCTCCGTTCTACTTGCCTCCCTCAGGTCTCCTTCTGGCTCTCCATTCTGCTTCCTTCCCCCTCGGTCTCCTCTCCAGCTTCTTCACCCACATCAATTCCACCCTCCTTTGGGTGGGCAGGGAACCTGGAACCTCCCCTTTGCCTGGGGACCCATTACACAGCCACAGATGTTCTTGGTCTACTCCCTGGACTTTATGAATCCATAATATTGTCTGGGGAAATTCATTTTACAGACATGGTGTCTTGTGATACAGTTATCACCCTATATCATTCAGGTAAAAAATAATGGGTAAAATAAGGACCCTTGTAAGTTAGAAGCAGGAGGTCAGTTGAAGAGATAGAAGAGTCCGTGTGATGAGAGAAACAGGGACCAGGAGATATTATGTTCCTGTCTTGAAGTGGCGCAGGGGCCATAAGACTAGGAAACCAAAGAATTACTCTCCAGAAACTCTTCTGACCTGCTCACTGCTCCCTTCAGCTGTATATTTCGTCAATATGTTATAGGGCACCCCAATTCTGTTAGAGGACAGGGGAGAGAGAGAAACCCCTGAAACCTCAAAAAACCTGCCTGCTCTAAGTGGGTTCTGCCATCCGCCGCAACAAGACAAAACATATAAACTTCAATGAAAAGGGACTTTAATACAGTAAATATACAATACAGAACACAAAGAATATAACTTCTAATCAAACACCTGAAGTTACCCATCCCCTAGTGGGCAAAAGTCAACCCAAAAGGGATTGGCCCAAAGCAAGGCCTGAAAGCCGCCACTAGACTAAAGCGACTTCTGGCCGGGACCCATGGAAAAGGGTCCGAAATGGCCAGACAAATCTGAGAGGAAAAGAGCAAAATCAAAATCAGTATAAACACTGCCATAGTCACCTCCCTACAGGTATCTCACCCACATCTGCCTTAACAGTCCAGGGTTAGGAAACAAGCCCAGTTTCTTCACCACATGCTTGCTGCTCCATGTGGCTTCCTTAGGTCTCCTCCTTCTCCATCCTGCTTCATTCTCTTTTTTTTCCCCTTTCTTCTCTCCTTTTTCTCTGTTCAGCTCTACCCTCCTTCTGGGTGGGGCAGGGAACCTGGAACTTCCCTTTTTCCTAGGGACCACCCTGTTACAGATATACCTGTTCTGTTTCCCACTGTCTCTCCTGAATCCTCTCACCGCCCCTGCACCTCTGGTCTGTACCCCAGTTCTGTATGCATAAATACATAAATCTTAAAAAAAAAAAAAGTATGTCTACTTAAGAAACAAAGTGTGCAAAGTGTGGCCTTCCCTGGTGGGGCAGCGGGTTAAAGCACTGCACTAAGAAGCTTAAGCCACTTCCGCATGAGTTTGATCCCCTCCTGCCCCAGAGGAGATCCACATGGCGAGGCAGATCTCTCCTGACCTGCCCGCTGCTCCCCTCAGCAGTGTACGTCGTCAATCTGCCTGTTCTGCTCCCCACTCTGTTCCTGGTGAATTCTGTCACCCTCCACATCTCTGGCCTGTACCCCAGTTCTGTATGAATAAATAAATAAATCTTTAAAAAAAAAAACAAAGTGTAATAAAAATAATATGTTTAACTCTCAATTTACTAGCAATAAAAATGTATATGATTCCAATTATAATGTCTCATGGACAGTGAACTTTTTTGTCTTATCATGGAAATGTAAGTTAAGTGGCGCCAGAACATCTTCTAGTAGATCTAGACTCCAAGCGTGGAAACATCACACATGACCCTGATGACAACTGTATTTCGTGCAGTCATGACAGTACCACCGTACCACCTTCTTTAGGAACAGCCTTTTTTTTTTTGTATATATAATTATGACTAATGAGTTCTTTAGTAAATATTTATGATTATGTTACACAGTAGTCCAAAGTGAACTTGGGCCGCCTGTCTGTGGGGCCTCACCCGCACTCACAGTCAGTACTGTAGGTATACACAAAAGGGTCAATATCGGGTTTATTTACAAAGGGGGAAAGAAATAGGAAACAACCCAGGGAAAGAGAGAGAGACACAAAGTTAACTGGAATATCTTACCGGCTAGGCTGACTGAAAACACCGAGTCATGTGGTCAGGAGAGCTGTTTCCCAAGCAAGAGAGCCAGAGAGAGATGCATTTGCACCCTTTTTATCCCCCCAAATGTCCCAGAATTCCTGCTAGCTCTGCCCTTGGGTCCTCACAGTTCTCTCCCTGGTACTGCTGAGAGTTTTAGTTTCCAATCACTGGAGTAGGGGATAGAGTCCAGAAAGCTGGAGTAGGGGGTGGCGTCCATAAAAACAGAGTTCCTTTAGGGCATCCTTCTCTTTAACAATTAGATTAATCAAAACATGAGATGCTGTTGCACATGTACCTGTGGATGTGGCTGATGTTACAGGTGTGTGACAGGAATACCTGTGTCCAAGGTGAAGTTGCTGAGAGGCAGAAGAAGCTGTGCTCAATGTCTTTTCAATAATGATGGCTCCTCCCTGGTGGTACAATGGGTTAAAAATGCAGCTTTTCAAGACTATTGGCAGCCACTGCAGCACAAGTTCTACCCCCAGCCAGGGAGGTGACTCACAGGGAGAGGCAGACTTCTCCTGTCTCACTTGCTGTTACCCTCACCAGTGTAATTCAGTCAGTCTGCCTTTTCTGCTCCCCACTCTGTTTCTGGTGAATCCTCTCACACCTCTCCCATCTCTGACCTAGTTCTTGTGTGCATAAATAAATAATTCTTTAAAAATAATAATGTTGGCTTCTCTCCATTTATCGAGGTCTGAAATTTCACCAAGTTGGCTTCATCACAGTCTCCAAATGCTATTCACCTTTAAAGATTCGCCAGATACAATGTAAGTTTCCTGAGAGAGTTAGCGCTTGAAATGTTTATAAGCTTCCTCTTTCCAAGGAACCCTAAAAGGGTAACCTTTGAGAATAGGTCCTGTGAAATTTCTATATGGAGTTTGGGGGAAAGCCCTACCAAAATACCTCAGAGGTGATAGGCAGGGACTGTCAGGTGGGGTAAAAAGACAGTGGAACTGACAATTAGCCTTATGTTGGTCCCAGTGAGCCCAGGTTGTCTGGCAGCAGCTCCCCTTTATCAGAGTAGAGAAGGTTTCAAATACTGCCTTTTGTTAGGTCAATTTCTTCCCAGGAGCACTGACTTGCCTGGGGTATTTCCTCCTCCACCACATCTGACCAAGCAACCAGGTTCTCCCACTGTCAACTCATTAAGCTAAGAGCTGTATGCCTCAGTGCTCTAAAGCAATTCCTTTAGTTTGAGGCAACTTAAACAATGCTAGCCTGTCATTTTATTTTTTTTTTATTCAAATAAAAGGGGCATAGAATCATATCCTATTGTATAGGGAAAAAAAAAAAACAAATCATTTGACATAAAATTTGTTTTATCTAAGACAAGGAGTTGTAAGAGCATCTCACTTGTCAGAGCATAGGTAAAATTTGAATCCAGACAATTTTACAGGATTAATTTGAAACTATTAGTCACTGATGAGGGTGAATAAAGGAAGCTGAAAGAGGAAAATAACCCATATTGTGCAGTATATTTGAATATATTATTAAAATATGTCTATGTGTATCCCTATAGCCTTGTCCCTCTGGCTAACACCAGTATGATAAAAAGAAGTATCTGATTAACCTATTTCTTTTCCTGTTTTCCCATCTGAAAACAAGGTAAAATCTTTATCACTGAATTATTATGAAAATATTCTCCAGTAATCCTGATGGAGGAAGGAATAAAAAGGAGGCATAACAAGATTGCCTCACACAGTCATTGACCCAGCTATAGAAACCAAGATCCTTAAGTGCCAAGGCCTAGATTACAAAGCATAAGATCCAAGCAGGCAGCAGATTGCTGTAGGCTGTGTCATCAGAGACCCAAAAGGAGAAAGATAAAGATATGGAGATAGAGCCCATTGTGGGATCTTCTGTCTCTTTCAGATTCTACATAATTTATTCAAAGTCAACAACAAACTGACAGCTCACAAGAGTGAGCCCCTCCAAAGAGAAGATATCTATAGAATTGCAGTCTCTGCACCAGCACAGGGCAGTAGTCCTGCCTATCTGGGAAGGAAATGTGCTCCTTTCCACCTATTCTCTCCCTCTGCTGGGCAGCAGTCTCCTGCCTGTTGCTAACCTGCACCTTCCTGGGCTTCTCCTTACTGACCTCCCTCAGCAGAGGCCGCTACTTCAAGGCCACCCGTCTGCAGCCATGGCAGGCCTGTCTTAACAAACTTGCTCCTCTCAGGGCAGCTTTGCCCTCTTGTGCTATGCAAGTGTCCTTTACTGCTGGGTTCTTTCCCTAATAAACCTATTCTTTAAATATAAGTCCTCTTTCTTATGGAGAAGATACCCTGGGAACCTCACCCTGTGTCGCTGAAGGAGGAAATCTGGTTCCTTTCCCAGAGTGAAACCAAGGGACCCCAACTCCAAACCTACTAACTCCATCAATGATAAAAACTGGTCCAACATTTTCTGATACAAGAAATATATCATTATTTCTTTGTGGTTATACATTTCTAAAATGT
>NW_004567103.1:85536727-85539988 GCF_000260355.1 Condylura cristata
GGTAAGATTCTCTGAAGTTAGGTGTGGTGCTGTGATACCATATAGTATTGTAAATAAGTATTAACCTCAATACAGTGTTGTAAATCAATTATCTCAAAAAATAATAAATGAATTATAAAGTCACATAAATTTTTCATTAAACTTATAAGGAGATGCTAAGTAAAGATCCACAGTGGAATTCCTTTATTCCCCAAACATGACTGAAGTGTATTTAGTAGAAAACTTACATACAGCCAGGAGCATTTTAGTACTTGAAAGAAAGACCTAAGCTAAGCAATTCATGGTGTTCTTTATAACCTTTTAAGATAATGACTTTCTTTGTCAATGCATTTTTTTTTTAAAGATTTATTTATGTATGCATACAAGAACCAGAGTACCAGACAGAGGTAGAGAGCAGTGAGAGGATTCAGCAGAGACAGAGTGGGGAGCAGAACAGGGAGATTGGAATAAGTACACTGCTGAGGGGAATAGTGGGCAAGACAATGTTACCGAAAGCCGGTCTCAGTTTCCCTCAGCCAATAAAAGGAAAGAGAGTTTGAGGAAAAGGAAAGTGGTTTTATATGTCAACAAAGCAGAAGGGCAGCAGACTCATGTCTGAAAGCCCACCGTCCTGCTCTTTGGCAGGTTACAGGGCTATTTATACAATGTTCAACAAAGAAAAAGGGGAGGTGGGTGAGCGTCCGCAAAGGGGAGGGAGTAAAAGTTAGTGCTGGGGTGGAGACAAATGGGCACCAGCCTTTATTTACACAAAGACAAACAAAAATGGGGAATCAGCAAGAATAATGGGGAGGGGGCAGGGGGCAGCACAGGGAGGAAGAGAAGTCACCATCAGCAAGCTTTCCCACCACTTGCTTTTGTTTGGGATTCCTTTCCTTGACCCTAAACCTGTCAAGGAAGAGGAACTGCAAGGAGAACAAACTCACAATCAATTATGAGCTCTGGAAAAACCAATTCTGTCATAAATTTGTCAAAGAAGGCAAATCTGCAAATGCTTATCTGAGAGCCCATTTGCTGTATCAACAAGAGAGGAGTGCTGTGCCATGTGGGTCAACTCCCTGGCCAGGGATCAAACTTAGGCTGCAGTGGCTGCTTCATAGTGCTGTGCTTTAACTGGTTGCACCACCAAGGAGGGTGCACTGTTTTGTTAAAGCACTTTAGAAAGAAAATATATATTTTTTTTTCTATTTCTCACTCAGTGTGATCTAAATTAAAAAAAAAAAAAATAGTCCCCTTGTACATATAGCATATTTTCCAATGTAATCATCTACACAATAATCACAGCTTGATGGCATAAACTAGAACACCCATTTTATAATAAATACTAATGTCTAGAAAGTTTGTGTTCTTAAAATCCTGTAATCTCACAGTTTGATTCTGAGAATACATAGTCCTATTTTACAGATAAGTAAGGAGTACTTAATTTTCCCCAAATGATATTGTTAGAACCAGATCTTGACTAAGAGCCCAATGTTTTTCCAATATATTTTATATACACAGGAAAAATTATAATGGTGTAATTTGCACGTATCCATGGCTTAGTTTTCAATTTTCCACAAAGGGTCATACTTCAACATCTGCCTCTGTGTCTCCTGCACAAACTCCTTCCTTCGCGAAGGTGCTGCAGGGGCTGTGTTTACTTGTGTAAAGCATCTTGTTGTGGGTACCCAGAAAAGAGAAACTAGATGACAGTTAACTCAGACTTATGTCTCTACTGAAGAGATATTTTCAAATATATCATGCACAGGGAAAGACCTACTTCCAGGTAGTAATTTCTCATTAATAAAGAAAAAGTCAGTACATCTGATTTATTGAGAAATCTTTTCTTGCCAGAACAGAAATGTGTTCGTGTCGAGGATTTTATTTTCCACTGAATTACCTGATAGATGTGTTATTCTGGATCACCTGAACTAGAGGGTTCTTTTTAAAAAATAAATGATTCAGAGAGCGATAGAGGAGAGAGAGAACCAGTGCTAATGGCACAATGAAATTGACAAGTTGAAAATAAAACGTCAAAAATATAAAAAATTAAAGTTTTTATAGCAATATTAACCTACCATATAGAATATGATATCTAAATTATGGAGGATTTACTGACCTAAGTAGAAAGCTAAAAACTTTCTTTATAAAAGCAGGAATAAGTAATTTTGATTTAATTTTCATTCCATCATGTACATATCTTTTTTAAAGGGTTGGCATTACTGCTGTTTTGCTGTTGTTACTAAAGTTCACGTTTATTACGAAGAAGAAGTCTGCTTTAATTTTGAAGAGATATAATCATACATCCATGCTTTCCTCCTTTCTTAACTTTTAAATTGAATCATTCAACCTTTCTGTCCCACAATCCACCTTTTTGTTTTTGTTAAAGTAAAGAAAATATGACTCTGTTGTAGAGTAAGGAAGAAACATAGAGCAGGCATAGTGAAATGACTGTATGGGTGTTAATGTTAGTTCCATTCCCAGGGGGCAGAGTTCTAAAACTAAAACTAAATGACATAATGTGATATAAACCAGAGAATTAAATATATAAAACCGTTACTCTCACTTCATAGTTTCAAACTTATCACTCTTATTGAATTTATGTTCTATGTTAAACAAAACAAAGCAAAAAAATCTGCTTAATTCTACGTGACTAACTAAATAAGTTGTGGCAGACACACACACACACACATGCATGTGTGAATATATTCCCATTAATATCTGTATTAAATTTATATGCCTAATTTTAGTTTTATTATTTATTTATTTTTTCCATTTTGTCTTGAATCATTTTAGACAAAGCATAACATATGAATGAAATAATAGAGGTGCTGCAAAAAATGAACTTGACAAGAAAACGGGATGTGTGTAGTAGGGAAGGGAATGGAATATAGTGAAGGACTATGGGTGCTATGGTGATGAGGTAGCTACAGTGGACCACTCCTGAGGGGGGAGATAATTTACTGGCAATATATAAAAAATGGCATAAAGCAATGGTATTTTATGAAATAAAATTAAAAAAAAAAATGGACCTCTCTGATGTGGCCTAGGAGTTAAGTGTCAGTGCTATCACCACAATAACCTGTACCAATCCCCAGCCAGGGAGCTGTCCCACATGAAGCAGGAAGTCTCTCTTTTCTCCTCTATTGTTCCTCTCTCTTAGCTGTGTATTTCAGTAGACTTGCCTGTTCTGCTCCTCACTCTATCTCCGGTGAATCCTCTAATTTCCCACACCTCTGGCCTACAAACCAGCTCTTCTATGCATGAATAAGTAAATAAATTAAT
>NW_004567103.1:85540088-85554552 GCF_000260355.1 Condylura cristata
GGTAGCTACAGTGGACCACTCCTGAGGGGGGAGATAATTTACTGGCAATATATAAAAAATGGCATAAAGCAATGGTATTTTATGAAATAAAATTAAAAAAAAAAATGGACCTCTCTGATGTGGCCTAGGAGTTAAGTGTCAGTGCTATCACCACAATAACCTGTACCAATCCCCAGCCAGGGAGCTGTCCCACATGAAGCAGGAAGTCTCTCTTTTCTCCTCTATTGTTCCTCTCTCTTAGCTGTGTATTTCAGTAGACTTGCCTGTTCTGCTCCTCACTCTATCTCCGGTGAATCCTCTAATTTCCCACACCTCTGGCCTACAAACCAGCTCTTCTATGCATGAATAAGTAAATAAATTAATAATAAAAATCAGAAAATTGACATAATCAAAGGTCATATAAAATTGTCAAAAATTAAAATATACTTGCTAAGTGGACTTCTACTTGGAAATACGGAAGGAGAGCAGGAAGAGAGTGGAGAGATGAGGTTGATGAGCAAGAGGGCTTGAGACATTTAGTAAGAGAAGCCGTTAGTTTTTGCCTTTGTCCTCACTGTCTAGCTTAAAAAAATTGAATTGGATTTGGTTAGAACACATATCAGCTATTCTGAATCTAACATCTAGATTTATTTTATTATGGATATGATGCTTTGGTGTTAGGGTATAACATAAAATCAAGTGCATATTTCCAATTTCATTCATGTTCCTCCTCCTCTCTCTTTCTCTTTCCTTATCTTTTCCTTTGTCCTTTTGTCTCTATTCCTTCTTCTACCGCATTTTCTTCTGCCACTCATTCTATCCTCCCCCCCCCAACACTTATATTTCCCCTTACCCTTCTTTTTTTAACACTTCATCAGCCTCCTCTGAGATTTTTTTCCCTGTGCCTAGCATGATGGAAAACTGCCTGTCATTTTAGTTAATCATCTAACAGAGGATTAATAACCAAGTCATTAACAACATATGTTTTCCTCTTCCACTCTACTTTATTTTTTTTTTTGTCTACTTAATATCATCATATTCTTACTGAAGCAAAAAATATCTAGTAATTAGAAGTTCATTCAACTCTATACTCTCCAGTCTGGCTAGTTTTAATGATTTTTCTTCATGTTCAAATTGACAGTAACTTTTCTCACAGCTATATTTAGATCACAACCTACATCTCACATTCTAAATTATAAGATTCTTTCAAGATTTGTGAATTTTTTCTTGTCAGATTTATGTTTACAGGAACCCTTGTTATTTCATTCAAACATTACGTACTTGCTAAAATGACTTAAGGCAAGATGAAATAAAAACCATAAATGACAACGCTAAGAAAATGGGAATGGAATTAAAAAAAAAAAAAACGGTAAAAAAAAAAAAAATATGTCTGCCACAACTTATTTAGTGAGTATGTGCTACCTGTCAGCCAATTTATGAAGGCTTATCTGTTCATTTATGTTATTTCTTCATTAAAGAGAACAATACTTCTAAATTTTTTCAAAGATTTATTTATTTATGCATACAGAACTGGGGTACAGGCCAGAAGTGCAGGGATGGTGAGAGTATTCACCAGAGACAGAGTGGGGAACAGAACAAGCAGATTGACTAAGTGCACTGCTGTGGGGAGCTGCAGGTGAGACAGGAGAGGTCTGCTGTACCATGTGGATCACCTGTGGGCCAGGGATAGAACCTGCACTGAAGTGGCTGTGGCTAGATTGCAGTGCTTCATTTTAACCCTTTGTGCCACCAGCGAGGGCCAAGACTTCTAATTTTAAAAGTATTTGTTTTTATTCTAATAATGTATTGAATATAATTTTTCATGTAATAGTTTATCCTGGGATCATTATAAGTAATAATAACAATCAGTGATATATTTGAGCAAATATAAATTTGTTCTGATGATGTTTAAAGCATGCCATCATAATTAAACCATAAAAGACAATTCTGCAATAGTACTGTATTAATCACATTTTATAACTTTTTTCCACTTAATCATTTACTTTTAATAATGTTTACCTATATAAGTTACCCATAGTTTTATATGGAGTAACACAAAATACTGATCTGTTCCAACTACATTTCAGCTACATTTTGACACAATGGTTTAAACTAATGGTTTTGTCTACTGGTTACTAACATATCTCCAAAAGGTGTGCTTAAAATTTAATATCTTAATTTATTATTGCTACAAGTGTTGGCTCCTTAGTAAAGCAGATGAGTTATGAACTATACAATTGACACCATGTATAAATACAATTTCACACTTTGCCTCTTTAAGCTCTAGACTATAGTTTATCTCTATTCTGTATGAAATAGTCAAATTTTATAACAGTATAGCTAAAAAATAAATACCATTGCAAAATGAAAAAGTACAATGTAATTTTTCCCCCCTACTGATAAGTTCCTTGGTGATAGTGGTCCTGCCATTATTGGTGTGGTTGATTTCCCTGAATTGTCAAGCCTAAGCAATTCCCAGTCATTGTTTAGTACAGAACTGTTGAATATAGAAACCTACTAAACCTACTAAATTCTACTTAGCAACTGTTTTTTTTTTTTTTATGGTTCAATAACTGCCTAATTTTTCCTTTAAAATGAGGGACAACAGCAATTTATACGTCTTTAGTTTTTTTTTTTTTTTAAGTGACTAAGTTATTATTATTATTTTTTTGACATTCTGTTTGGTTTAGATATATTGCAATTAGATTACTTTGTCCAGTTGCAGCAATTAAACTAATTACTTCCTGTCTCATATTACAATTCATAATAATAAGAAGATATAATAGTACGGTTATTAAAATGGTTAAATGGTCATCTAAAAATGGTTAAAATGTCAACCATACATTAGAATTCATATACAAGCATTACTTTTCAATTTCATTATAAATGTACCATATATGTTAATTTATTCACACAATCATACATTCACTAAGCAGACAGATATTTGTTAGCTTTTTTGTTTTGGTTTGATTTGATCTTCTAAAACATCTTTTCTTATGTTAGTGAGGTAATCACTTTCTCATTGACTTTGTAGTAAACACATTTTATATACATTTATAATATATATAACTACATATATATATATATATAAACATGTACACATAATTTATATAAACATACACATGTATTTAAAGAAACACCAGATTATTGCATTATATTAGTTCCAAGTGTATATCAGTTTAATACTGTTTTGTCCCAACTTCTGTGACTGGCCGCAAGAAAGGAAGGTGGGAGGCAGAAAGGCTGAGCAAGCATAGTTTGTTCCAGCAGCTGAGACAGAGCCCCTAAAGTGGGGTCCCGAGCTACTGCCAACTCAGTAAGGGGGGAAGGGTCTCTTATATAGATTCTAGGTTCACATTCCAAAGGGGTGACTCATCGTTGTGTCCCCTGATGCTAGGCCCAAATAATTATCAAACTTGGATGTGAGGCCCAATTCATTATCACCTTCAGCTAGTCTCATCCTGGATGCAAGGCCAGTTCATTACCACTTTATCAAGCTTGGATGCAAGGCTCAATTCTTTACTGCCCTAATTCAGTCCTTGTCAGTAAATCTTTAGTCACTCCCAACAAATACAACCCCCGTGTATATTACCTCACAATCGCCAACAGATTCTAATTTTTGTTCACCATCATACAGCCAATACTTTCTATATTTTAGATCCATCTCCCATTTCCTTTCTCCTCTGGTAATCTGTTCTCTCTATCTAATATTTTTAAAAAGATTTTGAGCACTAAATATGCACAAAACACTGTGATTACATTGCTTGTCAGAAATAAGCTCTTTTAGATGTTTCAGCTAGGTGAGGCATAAAACAAGTCCGGCTATCACACATACTCAGAACGTGTTAAGAAGGCAGAATATATATGCAAATAGAGAAGAATGTAGGACTGCATGTTGGTAGATTATCTTTGAGAATCTTGATAAAATGTGTGATTTTTGATCAAATTTATAAAGAATAACCTAACAACTAGGAAACTGTAAAAATAAAGTCAAATTTCAAGAAATTTGAAAGGTACAGCCTATAGTAAAAACTTTTTATAGCTAGGTTGGCAAATAGTCTTATGAGGCAGAGAAGTCAAAAAGTAAAGTATGGGCTAGTTAAAACGATGGGTAGCCCTTAGTAAAATTAAGGTGAAACCTTGGATTTAAAGAAGCTAATTTAAAGAAGCATTAGAAGACTGAAGACAAAGACCACTTAGGAAGCCAATGATTGAGAAGAAGGCTTGAAAATGTTATACTTAGAGATTGGTTATAGAGAACTCAGTAAAACAGAATTAAAATAGAAGGTTGACAATAAGGTTTATATATCTGAGGAAAGATCAGTTCAAAAGTCACACATTTAATGAGGCCAATCTTGATAGTCAATTGAAAAGCTCTTTACCAAGTCAGCAGTATTTCTAATGATAAGACAGATCAAGGTAAAATCATCGCATCAAATTATTTTTTTTTTATTAACTACCTACGGCACACACACACACATACAGAGAGAGATGACAATTCTAGCTTTTACCAAGATTAATTCTGGACACAAAGGAAAAACAACATAATTGAACAAGTTCAGAACATTGTAATTAGAGACAGATAATAACTATCACAGTGGTTCCTAGGAGTGAGAGGTCAGCAAGGGTCAAGCATAATAACATATAAGACATACACTGACTCTGACTTTTCAAACATATCAAATCAAACAGATTTCCAAAAGCAAAGTAAAAATGAAAAGTAATTGCTAACATTTATCTAACAATAATAATTTATCTAACAATAATAGAAAGGCCTTCTATTGAAGTAGAAAACAGAAAGAACACTTCTTTCCAATCTTTTACTTACAACAAATGAACTTGATTTAAAGAAGATAAATCAAATTGACTTAAGGCATTTCATTTATATTTCTACTTTAATTATTTTCTTTCTTTTGAATATGAGACCACATGAAATTTCACATCAACTCAGTGATTATTTACTATGTACTCATGAAGAAAGAAGCAGGTCATCATGGCTAACTCCAGAAGTCCTTTTCCTAGACAACATGGCATCTTCCTTATATAAAACCCCATTAGTTTCATGCTATTCATGGACACTATTGAATTTTTCTCTGAAGAACTTACAGATAAATGATAATATAAGTGTAGATCTGCATGTTTCTATGTCTGTTATTCTTTCTGATAGATAAAATTACTACTGTGAGTGTTTCACCAACAAATTTCACAATGGAAATTATATAGTTATTAACCAATAAAACCCTTGCATATACATTTCAGCTTAAAAGAGTTAGATGATGGAAGGGAAAAGAATGCATCAGAAAAAAATGGTTGAAAGTATTCATCAACCAAAAAAAAAAAAACCCTGCAAAAGTAGGTTACATGCTCCATTCTGGGAAGCTTTTTTATACCTATTATAAAGACTATTAATATTAATGGATTCTGAGGTAGAAAGTTAGGGACCTAGTCTTCCATCTTGCTGAGCAAAAACTGAATATTGCATGATACAGAATAAATGGAGGGTTACTGATGCCATTTTGTCTCAAATGAAGCTATGTCAGAGAGCAATCCCTTATCTTCACCCTCCATATTGGCTGACATCTATACACACACACACACACACACACACACACACACACCAAAACAAACAAGCAAACAAACAAAAAAAAAACCAGCATTAAAGAGCAAACCTGGTTGGTCCTACCTTGCAAAACTTAGAGGCATGAATTAAATTAGCATGACTTCAGAAGGAGTCTTCCCTGACCCCCACCTATGAGCAAGGCTCTGATATTCCTTCCTTGTAAGTGCAGACCTATGCATTGGCAGTATAATTAGAAAATGATTTAAGAGTAGAGACTTAAGGCAAAAGTTTTTCCCACCACAGAGGTGTTTGTTATCGATGTCCAAGGAAAATTAGGCAGGAAATTAAAATGGACTAACTGGCTTCATTAGCCGTAAAGTTCCCATTTTTCACTAAGCGCTGAGGGATTTCATAAAAAAGGTTTTTAGTGCACAAGGTGAGGGATATTAAAGATAATAAAGATAGGTAGCTCATCATCAACAACCCAGGAGGGGGTGGTGTTCTAATAGATACAAATACATGAACATTTACTAATGAGTAAAGGCTAACTTTTACCCAGATTTTGGATTTTTCTATTACAGACCATCTCCTCAGATAAAATTTCGAAGATGAGTTGATATTTATTTTGAACCAAGTGATGATTTCTGCAGCAGTGCACACACACACACATGCATAAACATGTATACAGGTATACATACATGCCCAGACACACACACAGACACGGGAAAAAAAAAAAAAAAACTTATCCTCTGCTACCAACTTCTCAGGAAAGAAAAACATAATAGGAAAATCCCTGCCTTTTCACCCTCAGCTTTGACAAAATGAGACTTATCAGAAGTGCTTAAACAAAAAAAGTGTACAGATCACTATTGTTATTTATATAGAAATTGTTGTTTCTGGCAACAAGAAAGGAAAAAAAATTAACTTGGTAAATGTGTTCTTTGTGATTTCAACATACATTAGAAGTGTTGAGAGTATTTATTGCTTGACATTTGCATTAAATATTTGACAAAAGAAGAGAATTTGTGTAACACAATGTGGCTTCAAAGTCCCCTCCAGGAAATGTGTATGCAATATATTTGTTTTATTAAGAAACTACAGCTGGTGATTTTCCAAGGACAAATAAATTGCATGCTCCATGGAAGTATGAGGTGATTGGAGGGATTAAAAAAAAATGAAGATATTTATATTTATATATGTGTAATATCTATATATGTGTGTGTACACACACAAATTAATTGGAAAGGATCTATAGTTACTGTTCAATATAATATAATATCATTTTCGTGACTTATTTAAAGAAAAAGGGCTAGAATCATTAAAGGACCTTATAGTATAGTAGGACTGGGCAAAAAGTTAAAAGAACAGAGTTAGACAGGTAAAATGGTTGAAGGAGAAAGGAAAATATGTCACAGGACAATTATTAAATAATGGGTTTTATTTGTCTCCTACATTTACTCTGCCCCAATCTCCTAATAAAAACATCAGGTTAATTATCCATTTATTTTTAATAAGTATGAGTTATCTGAGGATATATAGCAGTGCTTCAAATTGGAAGAGTGAATTACTTGATAACAGACAGTTATCAAAAACCTTTAATTTTCCATTTTGCAGTATGAATCCCGGAGAACACTTTGTTTACAACCTATGTTTCTGAAACATAAACAGATTCTCATTGAGTGGTTATTGAGTAAGGAATAAGCATCATTCCTAGATTTCATAATTGATTCTCCCTCTTTGTAACTGAAACATTTGAAACCCAGCAAGATGGTTTAAAGCATCCTAAATTGCATGGGCATCAACTAGTCTTGTAAAGGTTTCAACTCTTACATTTAAGTGTTATAATTTCTACGTGTGTACCACTTTTCTCGTCTACGGAGTGGTGAGTGCTTGAGTAAAATGTATTGCAAGGTGCTCCAGTATAATAAATATACCTAGTTCAATATTAAAGTACCACATTAATGATGCAGAAAAACAGCAATTAATGCTCACTGAAATAAAACAAAATAATCTAGACATAAAATATACCACAAACAGGGAAATAGACTTTAATTCCAAGAAAAACACACATCTCTTCTTTTCTTTTGGATGCCTCTAATATTAATTTGCAACAGTGAAACCAATACATTTTAAATAAATAGAATGACCTCTTAAATTCTCCAGTGGATTGCTAGAAGAAATGAAAAAGTATATCATGACCCGTTCAGGATATTGATTATATTTCAGCACTTACCAACATTCTTCCCAAAATTATAGTGAGAATTAGCAGTTAAATTCTGAGTGAAGACTTCAAATCAAATCGGTTAGAGAAACTCTTACCATTATCAAGTGGGTGGTCCCCAGGAAAAGGGGGAGGATTCCAGGTTTCCTGCTCCACCCAAGGGAGGGTGGAGTTGAGTAAGGAGGAGGAGAATCTGGATAGGAGACTGGAGAAGGAAGAAAGCAGGATGGAGAGCCAGAAGGAGACCTGAGGGAGACACATGGAACAGAGAGACAGATGGAGAAGCTGTGCTTGCTTTCTTTGATCTTGGACTGTTTGAAAAAGATGTGGGTGAGAGACCAGTGGGGAGGTTGATAATGGCAGCATTTATCTTGATTTTAATTTTGCACTTTTCCTCACAGACTTGTGTGGCCATTTGTGACCCTTTTCTATGTTTCCCTGCCAGAAAGTGCTTCAGACTGTGGAGGGCTTTTGGGCCTTGCTTTGGGCCAACCCCGTTTGGCTGGACTTTTACCCATGAGGGAATGGGTAACTTTGGGCGCTCGATTTGAAAGCTATATTGTCTTTTCTGTAACACAAACTAATTGTATTAAAATTCCTTCCCATTAAATGTTTTATGTGTTTTGTCTTGAAGTGGTAGATGGCAGAAACATTTAGAGCAGGCAGGTTTGGGAGTTCTGGAATGCCTCTCTCCCTCCCCTGTAACAATCAAAGTGTTCTGAAGATTTATGGTGGCTTCATATGGAATTATCATAGTATGGACTCCATAGAGTTAAGTTGCATTAAGCAAACAAACAAACAAACAAAAAGGATGATAATAGATAGACATAAACATTAGTGATATTATAGAAATTCCTTCAAAGTTTTATTTTATTAGTGATGAAAGTAAAAATAGATACATATTAAAGTGATTGAAATACCTGAATTACAAGAAAAACATAACTTAGATATTTGACATGCTTAAATTTTAAATCAAAAACTAAATTAGTGTGATAATAGAAGTTTAATATTGGAACACAGGCCTGAATGCCACATATGAATGCCTCTGTGTGAACTTGGACACAGTTTTAACTGCTTTGCTTCCTTTTATTCTTATTTCTAAAAGGAGGGGCATTATTCATATAGTTGATACAGGGCAGCACGGAACACTACAGCTGGCAGAAGACACTGCCCAAATAGCTTACCAGTTCTCCATCCACTTGCATACTTAGGTTACACAATGACAGTAATGGGTTTTATTTAACAAATCAGAAAAGAAAAAAAAAAAAAAAAAAAGAGTGACCAAGATCACAAGTGGCCACTTGCCTCACCCAAAGTAGAGTCTCCTGTTTTAAAGTCCTCTAAACAAAAGGCTCGCAAGAGGGTGTCTCCCTGCCACTGAGGGCCTGAAGCACGTGGCAGCCAGACTACAGGCTGGGATCCAACTCACAAGAACAGCAGAAAACGCAACAGGAGATGCTCACGGAGATGCCAGGAAGCCCCAGCACAAGTAACACTCCAAATAGCATCTGCAGAAGCCAAATACCTGACAAAAGGCCACATCATGCAGCTCAGGGAAACAATGGTTCTGGGTCCTTGCCTGTGAGGCTGTAACAGCAGCAAAGTTGGGAACAGTTTCAGTCATTTGGCTAATCGCAAAGCTTCCAAACATTTCTCTCAGGTTGGCTGCTAGAAGCCTCGCCACATCCTACAGAGGCCTGCAATAGCCTTCTTGAAGATGGACATTGGGGCGGGGAGCAGAAATCACTGACCCCAGAATCCCTAAAGATCCAAACATGCTGAAATCCCAAACCTGAATCCCAATCCCAGGGGATGATTCTGTAGCCCCTTCTATTCCTTAGCAGATTCTTGACCCCCACTGATACTTTGTATTTCACCTGGGCCTGTCAATCTTCCCTAGCTCTATTTTGGCTTCCATCTTTGTCTTCAGCCACCTGCTACAAAATTATTGTGGAAATTAAATACAAGTTAGCAGAACTTTTAGTCACCTATCTTAGAACTCCCATTGACTTCTTTCTTTGATGTGAGATTTTTGTGCATTGGGAATCCATGTTAATTTAACTCTGTTTATACCATCAGAATACTCATTTCTCAGAATCTATTCATGACCAGAAGTGTCTCAGCCTACATTTTCATGCCTTTATAGATTTAGGGTGATCTGTGAAGGCTACCATAATCAGCAATCTAGTCCTGTAAGGACTATGTGAACATTATCAATGCAAAGGTTCTCCATGAATCACCCATGGCTCATTTGTTCATGCATTTCATAATAGTTCAATAGAAGAGTTGGCTTATTCTCTGGATTTTAGAATTCTAGAAAACTAAGGTTCCAAAAGGATGAGTTGTAGGTAAATGGTGTCTTTAATATTTCACCATGTAATTTTTAATTTCCAACCTGATATTATTAAAAGCAATTGTGCTATGTATTAAATTTTACCACATTAGGAGAGATACTAAACACTTTATTATATTTCATTTGCACAACATCCAATATAGAGGATAGGCTTATTTGCTTTAAAGATGAACATACATGAAGAATATAATCAAAACACATAAGTAAATATGGCTAGACCTTACCTGAAAGTTCAATTCATATTTCATTTACTTTGTTGTGGACTAAAATAATTTAAATAATGACTGTAATAATTTAAATGCAATTGCACATGTACTCACAGTCACATACATTCATATAGCTTATTTAGCTTGTGCTAGTTCACATATATGTAAATATATTTGGAATTTATGATGTCATACAGGATATTTAATCCTATGTTGTGTATAGTATAGATACAACACTGAAAATCACATAGCATTATCCTGCCCTCTACTGTAACTTTCTCCTCAGAATATGTATTCTTATTATTGTAAAGCAGTCTTCCATACAATGTAATAGTCTATTGTTTTAAAGATGCCACCATACAATCTTCAGTCATTTTGAAAAATTCAGGCTATCTTTAGATGAAAGAAACATACTTTATTCTCTTTATTTAAAAATTGGTAAAGCAGTAGAGCTTCATAAATACACAAATTTATATCACATTTTTATGAAGATCTCATGGGTACAACAGTCACTAAGCATTATTCAAACACTTCCATACCAGAAAAACAATATAACTCTGGAGACTCAATATAAAATTATTATTTTAAGTGTTATTACTTTTATAGCTCCATGAATGTCTATGGAGCTTTGCAGAGAATAAAATATGTAATATCAAATAAATGTATACCAAATATGAAAACGGAAGAGTTTACAATGTAAGTACTGCAGATGTGCTTAAAAATTAAGATGATACTGACTTTCACAAGTTGAGAGCACAGAAGGAAAACAATGTCAAATTTTGTAATTCGGATGATGCTAAGACAGCACAATTATTCAACCATTTTACTGTCATTTACTCAAGTCAAAAGTCCACTTATTAAAGGCACACAAATGGGATATACATACAAAAATTATCAACCTACATTAGTGCTAGAAGATAGTGAGAAATTAATACAAATTTATCTTGGACCCAAATGACCCAATTCCCTGCACCGTCCTGCTTCTCTTCTGTAGTCTCTCTTTAGAGACTGCTCTGTTCTCCTTTTTCACCTCTTCCATTTTGAACACATTGCCTATGACAAGCCCTTCACAATTTAGAATTTTCTAACTTTTCAGTGTCATCTCTTGGTGACTTCTTTACCAGTATTCTACTCTCAAGTCATATCAAACTCCTTGTAGCTATGTAAACAAGTTTTGAAATTAAAATTTCCATTCTAGAAAGAATCAAAGCCAAAAATCATTTCATTTGCTGAACTCATTTTTTTTTAGATGGAAATCTGTGTTACTTTACTTACTCAGCTGAGGCATTTGACAAGTTCAGAAGACTTCTAACTTCCCAGTCTTCATTATGTGCCCATTCCCCATGTTCTAATAGCAAACTGTCTACTCCACTCCCATAAGTCTTACTGTTGGATTACAGCATAACATTTCATTCCAACCCTACATAAGCCTGCTTCCTTCTTCAAAACAAAGCTTTTTTTATTTCATGTCTCTAGTCCATCCAGGACCCTCTGAAATTTATTATTTTTCTCATCAAACTCTTCCAAGCACAAATCTAGCCCCTCAACTGGTCACATTGCAAACATCACTTAATGACCCCAACACTCACTTTTATGTAATCTCTTCATCATATGGACATTATTATAAATAATATTTTCCTTTTCATGGGCTAATAGGAAAGATATTTTCCAGATCCATTTTGAGCCAAAAATTCCTGTTCTACTGAATTTCCTAACCTACTCAGTAGAGGCAACCTCCCCTACTACACTGCACCCAGAAATTAGAACAGAGGACATATTATTCATTCAGTAGATGCAGAGACACCACCAGAGAATTAAAAAAATGATGACAGGAAGACATGAGAGGCAAAAATGGGTGACTTCACTATGGTTTTTTTTAGTCTTACAGAGAATTATGTTTATACATTATGCAAACATTTGCTTTGCTAAGGGGCCAAGGGACAGAAGTATTTATGTACTTTTGTCTGTCATTTTTGTTTTAAGGCCTCCCCTTAGAAGGAAATTACTTTAATGTTAACATGCTGTAGCAATCTGAGAGAGAGATCCTCAAACAAAAATGAAGATGTTGGTACACAGCCTGCCATGTGTGGGCACGTGAGGGGACTGATTGTATATGAGTGAAACACCAATAACATCTGCAATAATCTAAATAAAATGGATTATCAGCATATTTTACATTGTGTCAATAAGAATAGAGAATATTTGCAGCCTTCCCTTTGTCTTCTTGTATCTCAGAGACCATATGTCCTATATCAAAAAGCACCACAAGATTTGAACTACTGTGACATGTAAGATATTGTTAAGCATGATAAATACAGAACCTCACCTTTTAAAACCTCTACTGCGTGTATTTTATAGAATGATTAGTTATTCTTACACTATGCTACTCTGTTAGATGAGAGTTCCTAAGCTCACAATGCCGCTATTGAAAATAACTGTGCGTGAGGTATCCACTTCTCTCATCTCTCTTCTTCCTTCCTATACTTACTTCCTAAAGCAAACTTTATTTTAATAACTTAAATATAATTCAAATTTATTGGATAAAAAAATACTTCAGAGAAAACTTATTGGTCCTCAATAAGCAATCTATTATACTGGGAGTGAAAAAAATACAAGGAGTTAATATATAACTAGATTTCAGAGGGCCCGTGCAGAGTGAGGGGTTACGTTTAAGCCCCTACATACTTTTGGTATGTATTTGACACTATTAGAGGATATATAGAGTATATAGACAACAAAGACATAATTAAATGTACAAAAATGAAGCAACATTTCCTAACTTTGTTAAGATTTTTCTGCACACATACAAAATTGGGCATTAATAAGATAAATAAACGACTGTGTTGGATTCTTCACTTTTCTTATTAATAGAAATGCATTTCAGAGTGTACCTTTAAACCTCTGGCATAGTTTCAGAGCTCAGGCTTCACACACATCAGAAGACTTCCCAGCTAAACTGGGAACAAAGTTGAGGTCCTTCCAAACTTGAAACTGTCAAGAAATAAGTCCTGATTTTCATTACTACTCTCATAACTGATTTTTCCATTTGTTTAATGCATTTAGTGCTATTTCAACTATGAACCACTAAAAGAGATTTGTTTTGATTCAAAATGAAGGCTTTGGGGATAATGCTGATTTACTGACAGAAGGATTTATAAAAAAACTAAAGACAATAAGGATTTTTTTCTTTAGTTTTGTTTTCTGGGTGGGGGATGAGAAGAAAGAGGGAGAGGGAGAGGGGACTGGAGAGAGGGAGGGGAGAAAGGCAGGAGAGAGAGAAAAGGAGAGGGTACAATTTGGAGAAAAAAGAAAATTATCACACAGAAAAACTTTTTGGCTATTAATATCTTTCCATGAATGTGTGCTTCATCTACTTTAAACAAAAATATTCTGAGTAATTATAACTAAAAACTCCTCCATAGAATGATAGCGGCTGATGATTCTTTAGAAAATGTCTTCCCTCAGATTAAAATATCAATTTCCCTTTTTAAAATATTTTTTTTCTACAGGGAGGGACTGATTAGAACTAATTAAAATGAGTACAAGGGTACCAGCCCTAATGAGGGTCTATTTTGGATGTATTTTAAAATGATGTACCAAATTAGATGATTTAAGTTTTCTCCCCTTCAACAAAGTACATATAAACAGGAGAGAACTATTTTCAAGGTCAAAGTCAAAATGGATCAACTACAGTCTTGGAGAAAAAGCACTTCCTACATGACAATATAACACCTGTGAATATAAAACACCAGCAATGTCTCACTAATAGCAAAGGCAATAAACCAACTTATTCTGAAAGGAATAATACCTACCATGTGCAGAGACACATACACAATTTAATTAAGTAATTGGAATTTTTTTTGAATTGATAAATCAAAGTGGTAATGGTGCTAATGTGGTAGAAAGTTGAAGAGACATGATCTAAAACCTCCCCCCGCCCGCCATAAACCTCGCCAGAGATTCATTTCGGTCATGGTTTCTTCTTTCACTCCTGTGCTTCCTAAATTCTGAGGAAGATGTAGGAAGACCAACTCACTCAGTGGTGAATGTACCAAGCTCTAGATAAAACAAGGACCTCAGTGAAGAGATCTCAAGACATTGTTATATGAGCATCACAGTACGTAGGTAGGTAGGTAGGTAGGTAG
>NW_004567103.1:85555143-85558542 GCF_000260355.1 Condylura cristata
ATCAATTATGTGAAAAATAAATGATCAAGAATAACACACTATTTTTCAGCCAACAGCCAACTTATTATATGAATATGTAGCTTCAAGCTGTCTTCTAGTAACTAAATAATTTAAATATACACAATTTGAACCTTAAAATAAAAATAATACTGAATAAATGTAATTTAAAATGAAAGATGCAACTTCATTTTTTCCCATTAATTCCCTTGCTTTTTAGAACAGAGATAATTTGTGTAGAAAAAAAAAAGCAGCAATACATCATATCAAAACAAAAGAGTAGAAATGAAGCAAAATTTAGTTGCTGATTATACATGTCAATTATTTGGATTAGAAAGTCAATTTTAAAATTATATCTTGCAACTATGACTAGAATTCCCCTTCAAGTATGCAAATGTATTGCAGTTAATTCTGTTTCCCTGATAGGCAATCTAACACTTCAGTCTTTCTCTGTCTATTTCCATCTCTTTTTATCTTTTTTTTTTTTTTTTGATGGAGGAGCAATTTAAGCCACCTAGTGTATTTCCTGAGTATTCATTTAAACTTTTCAGCAAATATTAAGTATTTAAAATAGATGCTAACTCTAGCATCTTACATGTGAAAGCAAGATGGTCTTTGATCACTGACATTAGAAATCTGGGGACTGGCCCTCCCTGGTGGTGGGCACAATGGATTAGGATGAAGCACTGAAAGCTAGCACAGCTGATTTCAGTGTGAATTATATCCCAGGCCTCAGAGGTGATCCACATGGTGTGGCAGACGTCTCCTGTCTTGCCTTCTGCTTCCCTCAGCAGTGTACTTTGTTGATCTGCCTGTTCTGCTCCCCACTCTGTGTCTGATTGAGTCCTCTCACCATCCCTGCAACTCTGGTATGTACCCCAGTTCTGTATGCATAAATAAATACATCTTAAAAAATAAGAAAGAAAGAAATCTGGGGATTTATCAAGAATGAGCATAAAACCAATTAATTCTAAGTTTCCTCAGTAGTCACATGGATAAGTGCTTTCTTCACTTGAAAGCTTATTTTTAACTATTTTGCCAGATTTTCTATCATATGAGATAAATTCAATATGATTTAATTTGAACCAAAATCATTTAAAATATGATTGACTAATGTGAAAATAGTTTAAAGATGGAAAATTCTCACGCATAAATCAGAAAAATAGATCATTTATTTTATTTAAATAAGTGGGTTAAATTCATGTTTTATTTGAGTAGATTACTTTCATTATCTCAGAGAGCAGTGTATATTCTTGAATAAAATTCAAAATTGACATCAGATGCAAAGAATATATTTCCCCAAGGATTATGATGACCCCACTTAAGGTCTCTCTTTTTCTCTCCCTCTCCCTCTCTCTCTCTCTTTCTCACACACACACACACACACACACACACACACACTTACATCCACATAATGGTTTTGACAATTAAATTTGGATAAAATAAATGAAAATATATAGTCCAGTATTTTGATATTTTAAGACTTAACTTTACCTATCAAAGCAAAAACCCAGCATAAGTTTAAAATGAGATAATATTTGTAAAAGTTACTAAATTTCCTAAAAGTTAACTGCCATAAATACAACAACAACAATAACAACAATAATAAAAATAATAACAAATTATTGTTATTGTTATTATTATTATTATTGTTGTTGTTGTTGTTGTTATTATTATTATTATTAAACTATCCATAAATCATTTTTTCATAACTTTGGGAAAATGAAAGTGCTGAATGGGAATTTTTCAAGGTATGTAGGTCAATATGTTGTTTTTATGTACACAATTTAAAAACTGTGTAAAAATTTATACAATTGAAAAATAAGAGGATTAGTTCTACTATAGAAAATAAAATATAAATCCCATTCTCTCTATATTTTTCTCATTTTTTTCCTGTCCTTTGCAAATGCAGGTAAATCATATTAAATGTCTAAACAAACCTCTTTTTCTACATATGAAGAGTGAAGTCCTGGACTGAGAAAACATTTTACTTTTACTAATATTTTCCAAAAAATATTGATGTGCTTCCTCCTTCTTCTCCTGACTAAAACCCAGAAACTAAGGATATCACAATATCTTGGGACAGGAAATAAATCTGGATTGCATTTTCTTTTTCTTTGAATATTTTCACAGTAATTGAATCATGAGTTCTGTTACTGGAACCCAGTTCAACATTACAGTCTTGGAATCTGAAAGTTTCTTGTCATAATTTCTTAAAAGAAAATGCAGTCATTCTGTTTTCATACATAAAAATTCAAAAATTGTATCAAAGACTTATTAAAATTGTTAATGCAGATTTTTTTTTTCAGCGACTGCCATAAGGGTGAGAGATTTTGACTGTGAAGACAAAGTTGACTTTTGCAGCCAATAGACAAGTTGACTTTTGCAGCCAATTAGCGAAAAGAATGGATCCCTGGGTGAACATCACTAAGAGGAACTAGATTAGATAACAAGGGTAAGAGGATTCATGGTTATTTGCTAAGTGGACCCAGCAAGATTGTTGTTGAAGGAATAGCAAGGATGGGGCTGACAATGAGTTTTCTTGTCAAGACTGAAGTTTGGTCAAGAAAAGAGTTCTTGTCATAAGTTTCTACTGATGTTTGTCTTAATTACCAATTTATATTTAGATTGAACTGGATAGAAATTAAGTGTGTGTGTGGGGGGGGTCAGAGTGGGGGGTCTGGGAAGAAAATGTACTGTTGTTACCAAAAAAGAAATTTAAATTAACATGTGACATTAGGATCTAAGGGTTCTAGGCTCACTAAAAGTAAGCAATATTTGCCTCACTCAGTCCCTTAACTGTCTGTTATAGCATATAAGACTTTAACTTTTAAACAAAAAGTGAACAAGCTCTAATAACATGTTGAGTTCAGTAAACATTAGGATAAAATTGCCAAGTGAAGCAAGTCTTAGTTATAGAAATGTATAGCTCCAATAGTGAGACAGTCATTCATTTATTATGTAAATACAATAATTTAATATAATGAAAAATTATATAATCATTTTAAAATTAAGCAAAGTACAACCCAGTGAAGATTAGTAAAAGTACATCATACCAGTAGAAATTATTCGACTAAATTCCACTATTTTTCTGCCAAATGATTGTGAAAGTAGTATATGTAATGGTTATGGAGTTAGGTTTTGTGGCATAAAGAAAATACAATAAAAGCCAGAATTCTCCTCAGGAACATTTTAGAAGAAAAGACTCAAAACAACAACACAACAACATTAAAAAAAAGAAAAGACAGGCCTGTGGAAAATGAAACCAATATCCAGTGACATTAAGTATATATAACCTCTATAAAGTGACTGTAGGGTAGTTTAAGTGACCACTGTTTTACATAAAATACATATCCCTAAACAACCGAATTCCATTCCTCACCATATGTATGGAGTTGGAAA
>NW_004567103.1:85559172-85564081 GCF_000260355.1 Condylura cristata
CGAAGTACACTGCTGAGGGGAGCAGCGGGCGGGTCAGGAGAGGTCTGCCACGCCATGTGGTCACCTCCGGGGCAGGCGGGAATGGAACTCATGCAGAAGTGGTTTCAGCTTCTTAGTGCAGTGCTTTAACCCGCTGCGCCACCAGGGAGGGCCCTCATTAAAATTATTTTAATGAACAATTTAATATAGGCAATGAAATACTCATTGAGCAAAATGCACTTAACCTACAGAGGAGGAAGAGAGGTATTCATAAGTACCTGTCATAGGTCCAACTACCTGAATTCTGTACACCTGGCAAATGCAAAATATTTTGTTTTTCTTACGAAATGCTTCATTTTGTCTTTTGTTCAGAGTTTTATTTCCTATTCAGAGAATATAGAACAAATGTATTAATTGTATTCTGTTCAAAAAGAATATCAGAACTGACATGTGATTTAGAATTAGTCACAAAGTGGTGCTGAGTTGCAGAGCCCTTAGTATATGCATGGATACATTCTGTATGAGAGACCATTCTCATGCTGTGAGGCTCATAGTTTAACGGGTGGCATCGGCGAGTAAAATACTAACAAGGCATATCACATGTGCTATCACATAGGAACAGAAAAGCTAAGAAAGGTTAAGTATGCTGATTAGTGTCTGAAATCTATTTTAATAAATGAATGAAAACAAAAATAGATAAAATTTAGTAATCTAAAGAAAAACAAAAAGTTTGAGTCATTACCATGTCCCAGTGAGCCTAGTTTTGTGTACATATGGAATACAATGTTTTAAAAAATATTCTAACAATAATTGGTTATTTTAATGTTGATTCACAGGTGAGAAAAAAACAAAACAAAACAAAACAATACAAGTGCTTTAGTTACACAGTGGAGACGAGACCAAGCTGCAATTTAAGTCGTTTTGCCTAATAAAGTGATTTTTTTTAAATTTATTTATTTATTCATATAGAACTGGGGTACAGGCCAGAGATGCAGAGGGTGAGAGGATTCACCAGAGACAGAGCGGGGAGCAGAACAGGCAGATCGACAAAGTACACTGCTGAGGGGAGCAGCGGGCAGGTCAGGAGAGGTCTGCCTCACCATGTGGATCTCCTTGGGGTAGGCGGGGATGGAACTCATGCTGAAGTGGCTTAAGCTTCTTAGTGCAGTGCGTTAACCCGCTGTGCCACCAGGGAAGGCCTAATAAAGTGATTTTTATATTTTCCACTCTTCAATGATGCCAGAAGACTAATTGTCAGTAGTCCCTGTAATGGGAAGTCAAGTTTACCAAGCAAAGTTGAATCAGATAAGAGTTTTGCCTTGCTTTCTGAGAACTACATTGTCTCTGTTGGTGATGATAGTTCTGCTCAGTTAAGTTAATGACATATGATTGGTTTGGTAGAAATGCATTATATCAGTTGAGTGACTAAATCCACCACTTCTGTGACTTAGGAGACATCCAAATAGTTGGTGTGGTAGTCCTGTATACGCACTAACAGAAACAATTACCTTATAAAAATATACCTCACTTTGTGGAATCAGGTAAGCTGATGTGGAGAAGAATATGCTAACTTAAAAACTTTAAGGTGAGAAAATTAAAATGACTTAATTAATGCTAGCAGTTTCATTGGTGAACAGATTTTCATTTTATCTAAGTTCTTGGCTCTAAATGAATTATAGCTCTAATAGTATAGTTTAAAAAATAACATCACATTCAAGTACAACTTGTATTTTTTTATATAAATAGAAATAGATTTTATGATATTTTATTATCCTCCTAGGTACTAGGTATTTAATTATTTTCTGTAATAAAAATGTAGACAAGAATAAAATAAAATAAACATGTTATTCTCCCCAAGAGATGCATATATTTAAATATGTTTGCACAGGTGTTTGATAGAATTCCTTTTCTTTTACCTTAAGTTAAAGATTTTCTGTTTTGGGGAAATCAGCTAATTGTTTGGAGTCCATCAATGTAGTGACCAAGGAGACTTATTTTTTCTTGCTATTCTCTTTTTCTACATAATGTCCAAGCTTCACTATGCCTCATTCATCTTTATACTAAATGGTAGTGCTCCCAGATTTCCTTAGAATTTATTGGGAGGTTCTGGCTAGTACATAAATTCTATAGCAGTGCACTGTCATGAAGAACTGTAATTCCCAAAGTCTTTACTCTGACACTGTATTTCTTCATTAACCTCTTCTACTTGAAATGGTCTTCAAATTGAAGCAAAGAGAAAGCCACTCTGATCTAAAAAGAACAGTGACTTGTACATCAAGGTCTTGTGCTCATTTCTGAAGGAAATTCAGAAAATCTGTGCTAGCCATGCTGTTAGTTAGGTGTTGGGATTTGATGGATTGGAAACCATCAAATCAAGTCCTGGAAAAATAGAAAATGTTCATGTTACAAAGCGGATCTAAAATTACAACCATATCATTAACTGCTGTTCTGGAAATATTCCCCAAGTAGTTAACTACTAATAATGAAAACTACCACTTTCTCATCATTCCCCTCTTTCTTACACTTAAGCAAATACACAATCTAGGTACTAGGAATGTTTCTAGGAAGATAGGCATATATATATTGTATTCCCAAATTTTAAGAACTTGTAATTTAATCAATGTCACCACCATTATAAAGCAATATGATATAGATCCTTAAATCATATTTCAATAAAACAAACAAAATTCTGTTATATTTAATGATAGTGAAACATTACCTGCTTATTCATCTACTAATAATAGTCTCCTAAAATTAATAAATAATAGGAAAAACAACAAGCTTCAATTAATTAGCATGTATCTTAAGCCATTAGCCATAAGGAAAATTCTTAGTCTATAATTATATAGCAATACATTGAAGTCATAATGGTAGACATTTATGATTGTTTCCGTAGGACATAGTCTTATACAGTTGAACTGATGCTTGAATTTAATTTGCAGAGTACATGTAATCTGACTAAATTACTTAATTTACCATTCATATGCTCAAAATTCCAACAAAATGTTTCAACCAGTAGCCTTGTATAGTAACACTGCCAAACACAATTTATCGTTCTTACTCAATATTCTATCTACCACCTAATTTTTCTCCAAATAGTTTCCATAAAATGAACAGTAGTATTTTGTGTATTTGTGTGTGTGTGTGTGCTAAGATACATTTCTGGCACATATTTATCAGAGAAATGAAGTGACTTGTGCAAACATCTCTCCTTTGATCAAAGTCCTATAGACATGAATCTTCTAAAGTCTCTGATAATGTTTCTCAGTCAAGCTAGAATCATTCAGATGTGTGGTAGTAGCAATGGTAGGATAACCAGTTTTGGTAAAACTAGGAGGGACTGAGGTACTCTGTAAGTCACTACGGGCATTCTGAATATTCTACTCATGCACATCCATTCATGTTGTGTCTCTTTTATTTTCTGATTATTATTGATATGGTGTCTTCTGTCTGTCAGATATAGTTAGCTTCTAAGGTTGCCTTGATGTATAAGGTACAAACATTCATCTAGGGTTGATTGAAGTGGAAAAATGATAGATAAAAACAATGCATATAACAATGAATAAAATGCCAATATAATTATAGGTCTGCATATCAGTAAAAGTCTGCAAACTGATGCGACCTCAGAAAAGATTTTAGCCTACCCTGTATATTGAGGGAAGAGAGATATTGTAAAAGGCTTCTTGATGGGCAAAACATAGTGTGCAGCTGAGAATATATGGTAATTTCTTCCCTTTGCAAGTTCTTGCTGTATGCATAATTGTCATTGGTGGTGAAAATTAAAGGGACAATTGATTACAATTTTATTTGAGGCAGATTACTCTGGCATTAGCATAAATAACAGATCAGAGAATACAAATATTTGGATCATGAAAATTTGAATGATGTGAGGCAATTTATTTAGGAAATAATGATGAGTTTAGGAAATAAAGTTGTGGTCGTGTAAATAATAGAAGAAACTCCAAAAGCACAGATAAAAACATTCACATAGGGGTGGTTTTAGTAATGTGTTAGATAAAGATGAGTCCACCCTATAAGGATGAATTTAAAACAATCCAAGTTGCAGAAGGGGATGGGTCACCTATACTCTGAAAATTGCAAGGGCACACATATCCAGGGTGCAACAACTCTGGAGTTTATTTACAAATGGGAAATTGGAGAAAAGGAAAGGATTTCTAAAGCCACAAGTGGCCTGCTGTCTCCCCCCACATAGTGCAATGGTTCAAAACAAAGGCTGCTTTTGCAAGATGGCACTGTCCTTTCTATGAGCTCCTAGAGCTGGTGGCACCCCAGTGAGATGTAGACCAGGCTCCAGCCCACGAATATGCTCACATGGCAGCCAGATAGGAGACCATCAAGCGCCAAACTAGAAAAATGATGGAAGCGACATCACTAAGATGCTGTAGCACCAGTGGAAAGCTCTCAGATGTGGACCAACTGACTACAGGTGTTCATCATCAGTTAACATGGGATCAGCAGGAGGTTGTGTCAGAGGCACCAGGGCTATAGCTCTGTGATCTATTGGCATAAGCTAATAGCAACAGCTCTTTGAGACACCAAGCCCAGCCCATGAGATACCCAATGACACACCTTGGTACCAATGGTACACCTTGCAGCAGATGTCAGAGGCTGGGCCTAAGGCAGATGCAAGTATCTTCTTGTACAAGAATTGGGATCAGAATTTTAAATTTTGATTTTTTTTTTCTCAGGTTCATCATTTATTATTATTATTATTATTGTTGTTGTTGTTGTCATTATTTAAATAATTCATTTTGTGAAATTTTGATTCTTAATTCCACATTTTATTAACTTTGCAATTTTGGGTTACTTTTTTTATAGATTTTTTTATTTATTCATACAGAACTGGGGTACAGGCCAGAGATGCGGAGGGTGAGAGGATTCACCAGGGACAGAGTGGGGAGCAGAACAG
>NW_004567103.1:85564201-85566031 GCF_000260355.1 Condylura cristata
GGGCCAATTTTGGGTTACTGAATTAGAGTTTTGGAGTTCCATGTTATCTTCAGCAGATAAGTAAATGTAATAAGTATCTTACAGGACTGTTGTGAGGAAAAAATGAAGTAATATGTGAGACAGCACCTACACATGGCAAAGAACACAAAATAGCATACAAATTTGATGTTATAGTATGGTCTCCCTGGTGGTACAAAGGGTTAAAGCACAGCACTCTGAAGCTATCTGTAGCCAGTGCATCACAAGTTCTATTCTCAGTCAGGGAGGTGACCCACATGGTACAGCAGACTTCTCTTTTCTCCCTCGCTGCTCCCCTCAGCAGTGTAATTTCACTCAATCTGCCTGTTTTGATCCCCACTCTGTCTATGGTGAATCCTCTCACCATACCTCTTGTACATACCTCTGGCCTGTACCTAAGTTATGATATGCATAAATAAATAAATCTTTTAAAAATGATATTGTCAATAACATGGTTGCTGTCTTTTAACACTCAGGATTTCTTTGTTTAGTATATATATACACACACACACACGTTTTTTATTTGTAGCTTTTGTTCACTATTATTGCAAAGAGGTATAATGATTAATATTTTAATAACATGTTTGAGTTTGAATTTATAAGCAAATAAACATATAATAAGTAGGATAATATGCCATAACCTTAGTTTGTATTAATAATAGAACACATTGTTACTAAAACTGTGTCATCAGTTAAAAAGAGAATAGATCTGATCCCTGCTTGTAAGACTTTCCTAGTTGTCATCAAGCTTCAACTTTTGCAAATTTAGTAAATTTGGTTGTGACTAGAAGCATGGTCAAATTCACTAACAAGGTATGTATTTACATCTGGGAAATTTTCTGCCTACAGCACTGCATTCTTCAAAGCATCCAGCACCAAAGCATTTAGTAGCTTCCGTTCAGCTTTTGCTCATCATGGCCTAATGCCCTCTTTATTTGCTAATTAGGCCAATTCTTTGTGTTTCTGCCTCTAACTTCTGCCACATGTGCATGACTATTAATACATTTTCAAAGGCCACTTTTAATTATTATTTATTTATTTTAAATATTTATTGTGTTTATGCATATTAGAGCTGGGGTGTAAGCCAGAGGTGTTGGGGGGTGAGAGGATTCACAGTGGCAGAGTGAGAAGCAGAATAGGTAGATTGACTGAAATACACTGCTGAGAGAAGAAGCAGGTGAAACAGATGTGGTCTGTTGTGCCATGTGGGTCAGCTCCCTGGCCTGGGACCTAACTCCTGCTGGTCTGGCTATCTATAGCTTCATAATGCTGAGACTTACCTCCTTATGCCACCAAGAAAGCTCCTCAAATGTCACTTTTTAAAATAAAGTATCATTTTAAACTCTGCAAAACTTAATATTTCCTTTTACAGTAGATGTTTTATTGTAATTTAAATTACAGTGTAATTGTAATATAATGTATATATAATTATCAAAGAAAGACAATATACTATCTTCTTTTTAACAGAAAGTTCATAAAATAGTTTATATTTTACATGATTTACTTAACACATCTAATTAGAAAATAATAAAGTAGTAAAATCTCATGATTCTACTGGCTTGTACTGTTATCACTATGTTGACATGATTCCTTCAAAAGGTGGATATTTATAGGTAAAGCGGTAAGTAAAGTTCTGTATATATTTTCTCAGTTTACCAATAGCATATCCCTGAAAAATATAATTCATTTTTCACAGTTTCTTTTTTTGTGTGTGCACATATAGTATAGAGCTGGTTCCTAAACTCAAGTAATTATAAAATCACATTCACATACATTAGTTTACAGCAGAACATAGAAAAAGGTGAGTGTTGG
>NW_004567103.1:85566676-85586326 GCF_000260355.1 Condylura cristata
TGTTTTAGGGTAGTAGTTCTAAAAGTGTTGACAAAAGATCAGACTCATCACTGGTGGGCATTCGTAAAAATTGAAATTCTCCATCCCACCATATGTCATATGTGTTTCACACAGCTTTGAGTGTGAGACCCATATTTTGGTGTTTTAATGAGTCCCAGGTCAACCCCAGGGGGGAGGAGAATCTGAAGACCAGTATTCTATGAATGTCGGAGCCACTTGTTAAAGGGGCCAGAACCCAAAATATAAGACTAGAGAGAAAGTATGTTTATGTCCTTCATGATCACAACAAGTCTATGCTTAAATATGAAATAATCTACACAGAAGCAGAACTAAAACCTAAACAGACAGAAAACAAAAGATTTCTACAACAAAACTTAAAAAGGCAACATCCAGATAGGTAGGAGAAAGAGAAATGTACACACCAAAGAGAAAAAAAAAAGTAATCATCCATTCGGATAACAATGTACAAATGGAAGCCATCCCAAAGGCTTAGAACTTTTTTATTCTAAAGAGCAAGAGGAAGTCTGTGTTTGACGATACTGTCCAGCACAGTGGTAATGAAAAGCTGGAAACACTGTATAGAGGAGCAGAAGGAACTGAACACAGAAAAGCTGAAGATAAATTGATGGAAAAGTAGACTAAGAAACCCTTAATATATGTGTGTGTGTGTGTGTGTGTGTGTGTGTGTGTGTGTGTGTGTATGAGGAGCAGTCCCTGGTAACGCAGCATGTTAAAGCACAGCACTGCAAGCGAGCTGCAGATGCTTCAGTGCGAGTTAGATCCATGACCCTGGAGGTGACCCACATGGCACAGCAGACCTCTAGTCTCGCCCGCTGCTCCCCTCAGCAGTGTACTTCTTGATCTGCCTGTTCTGCTCCCCACTCTCTCTCTGGTGAATCCTCTCACGTCTCCTGCACCTCTGGCGTGCACCCCAGTTCAGTATACATAAATAAAGAAATCTTAAATAAAATAAAAAGTCTGACTTGTTTTTACCTGATAACAAAGAAACTAAACCTGAAAGTAAGTAATAGGTCACTGGGCAGTAGGTGGGGGTCACAGCTAAATAAAATCTTTAAACAAACAAACAAACAAAAGATAACGAAGCCCCAAGTTAAGAAAAAGGGACATGCACTTGGTCTACTCAACTTGGTCATAATAAAATGACAAACATTTAATGTGAATGTAAGATCTAATTGCAGAAGGAAATGGAGAATTGGAAAGAGCATTTCAGTTTATTCTAGGTAATATGAGCAAGCAGCTTTTCTTTTTCAAAAAATATTTATTTATGAATACAATAATTGGGGTACAGCCCACAGGTGTGAGGAGTGAGAGGATTCACCAGAGACAGAGTAGGGAGCAGAACAGGCAGATCGACGAAGTACACTGCTGAGGGGAGCAGCAGGTGAGACAGGAGAGGTCTGCCGCACCATGTGGGTCACCTCCCTGGTCAGGGATTGGGATAGAACTGGTGCTGCAGTGGCTGCTATAGCTTCATAGTGCTATGCTTTAGCCCGTTGCTAAAGGGAGGGCCAGGGAGGGCCCTCTCATCCATTTTTATACACAACCCCCTTATTTGAAAATCCGTGTTCTCCATGCATCTTGAGCAGTATACCTCTCTAGTTCTTCTACTACTCTACTTTTTCTCAGTTTCTTTTGCTGGAATCCAATACATTTTTTCAAGTCCTGATGCCTTTTTTTCCTGCCCATTCTTTCTGTACTTTTCTAAGTTACATGACTTTTGGTTCCATCAGCACACTAGTATCTTCACAGTGGCCATGTTCTTAGTGTACATCCTTTTACGTTCCAAAACGGAGAACGTTATCCCCTGCATGCTTAGTAGGGTTATCACCTTCAACATGAGGGGAAAAAGAGCTGCTATTCCTTGGTCAACACACTGTGACTTGTCTTTTATTCTTCATTACATGCAGCATTATTAACTCAATGTGTCAGGTCAGAATCAAGGCTTCTTGTGTCCTATTTTATTCCCTGTTAACCCTGCATCCAATTCAGTCTGTTCCAGCCCCACTCCTTCCAATTTTCTGGAGTTGGACTATTTCTCATCTTTCCGTACTACCATAGGAATTTCTAAAGCCTTCTTTGTACATTTTACTGTAGCGACAGACCTCCCTTCCTTCCTGTATTTATATTTTTCAGAGTAGCTGAACTCTGGTCTATAGATAATATTTTTTGTTGTTCCCTCTCCTGAAACACTTTCTCAATGATTTCTTTATGCGGCTAGCTCATTGATAACACTTAACTCTTAAACCTCTGAGACTTCCCTTGACCATTCCAGTTTAAGTAGCTACCACATTGTCCCATTTGCAATTGTTACTCTCTTCCATGACTCTTGTTCTCTGTGGCATATTTCACCAGTTTCACTATCTAGATTATTTAGGTAAGTATTTATGTATGGAGCATCTACCTTTTGTCATCCTGCATACAAGCTCTGTGAATACACAGATTTCTCTCTTTCTTTTTCTCTGTCTTTCTTTTAAGATTTATTTATTTATTCATACAGAACTGGGGTACAAGCCTGAGGTGCAGGGGTGGTGAGAGGCTTCAACAGAGACAGAGTGGGGAGTAGAACAGGAAGATCTTTGAAGTACAGGCGGGCAGATCAGGAGAGGTCTGCAGCACCATGTGGATCACCTCCCGGGATGAACTTGCACTGAAGAGGCTGTGGCTAGCTTGCAGGGCTGCATCCTACCCCGTTGTGTCACCAGAGGCGGGGCAAATTTCTGCCTTTTTTTTTTTTTATGTTAACCCTTTCACCCCCACTATGTCAGAATCCAGTAACTTATAGATGATGAAAATTGACTATAAGTGAATGAATGAAAGTAGAATTTGTGTTGTTGTTTAAATGCTTATGGATATATCAGCTGAATTAGCCAGAATTCTAAAGCAATATGAAAGTTGAAACTATTATATTTTCTGTTTTCCAAGCATGTCTAAATCTTGCTGCTATTTTAAGCAAATTTGAGATCATAAGCATATTCCATGCAGTGCAATGATATAACTTTTATGTTACTGAATAACCTTTAAATTTTCTCAAAAATAATATTTTGAGTTAATGAATTTCAATTTCTCAGTGATAATGGATAGGTTTGAACATTTAATTAAATGAATGATAACAAAATAGTTCTTGGCTCAGCAAAATTCCTCAGTGTTGACTATAATCTCACAAAGTGTGAACTTGTGAATTAAGAAAAAGACAAATGTACTTTTGAAGTGGTATATTATGATAATGAGCATGCCCATCAAATCAGCAGGAAAGAGAAATTCTTCTTGATTGGTTTATTGTCACAAATGATGTTTTAATATGTATGGAGATGTTGTGTCCATTAGATTTTGTGTCTGCATGTGAAAATAATAATAAAGTCATCATCATTGACAGAATTATGATAGACATTCAAAACTTAACCAACCAACCAAACAATAAAACCCAGAGACACATTATCTTTAACTTTTTCTTTTTCAACTAAAATATATCATTGTATCATTACTATTTCCTGATCAAAGAGGAAAATGACTTATTGAATACCTGCTCAATGTCAGGTTGTAGATAAATGACCATTTGAAGTATACTTATTCTATTTATGAGTTTCCAGGGGAGAAAGCTTGTAACTTTGTTATAATTCCAATACAAGCAGCAAAAACAAAAACAAAACAAAACAAAAAACAAAAAACCAGAGCAAAACAACTACAATCCCTAGCATAAAGTTTTGCAATGTTAATTATTCTTTAAAGATTTATTTATTAATGCATACAAGAACAACTGGGGTTCAGGCCAGAGGTACCGGGATGAGAAGATACAACAAAAAAAGAGTGGGGAACAAAACAGGCAGATCAATGACATACACTGCTTAGGGGAGCAGCAGGTGGACAGGAGAAATCTGCTGAGCCAGGGATTGAACTCACACTGCAATAGCTCTGGCTAGCTTTATAGTGCTGTGTTTTAACACCTTAACACAATGCTAATTATTTGAATTCAGGTTACAGGACCCAGAATTCAAACAGAGGTCTATATGAAACAAGGACTGTAGTAAACTAACTCAAGGGATTAGTGTCCCACAATAGTCTCCTTACATGTGCTATCATGAGAAGCACATGTCCAATTTTAGTCAATGCCACTTAGACCCAAATTATGATGCTTTCTGCACTCAGTGAATAGAGTAGATTTATCAAAATATATGAAATATATTTTGAAATATATGAAATGGGTCAGCTCAGATACGAAATTTGTTGGTGCAAAGGTAGTCAAAAGAAGCTACCAAGGACACCCTGAAATAGAAAGTTTTACAAAACTCTGATTTTGGAACTAGTTAAAGGTATAAATTTCATTGAGGTTGTGAGTAAAAATTAAATCATAGGTCTCACTTCTATTTTTATTGCAGCACTATTTATAATAGGTAATCTATAATAACCCAAATACCCCAACATAGATGACTGGATCAAGACAATGTGGTATATATACACATAAGAATGCTACTACCAATTAAAAATAAACATGCTTGGAGAAGGAAGGGATCTAGCTCACTTAAATAAGCCAGAAAAAAAAAAGAAAAAAGAAAAAAACAAACAAACAAAACAAAACAAAAAAAAACAAAAACAGATGATTTCACTTATAGAGATCCAGACAAGGGATCAGGAAATAAATGCAATTATAATAAAGCATTAATAAAAATCAACACACAAATATAAACCAAAGACACTCTGCAGGATCAGTGAGTATAAGATCAAAATAGGTGGGAAGAACACAAGGGACTATTTTAATGGTGCACGGGGGAATTGGTGGTAGAAATTTCATGGGGATTACACTTAAGATAGTAAAGCATACATCATATAAAAATGAAGAATGATGTAAAAGATATAAAATAATAAAAAAAATAACAAGACAAAAATAAACAGAAAAGTATAAATCAGAGACATTCTGCAGGGGAGGGAGAGGAAACTGGATTAAAAAAAAAAAAAAAAACAACAGGAGAAAGCACAAGGCACTATGGTGATGGTGCACCTGTGACTTGGTGGTGGAAATTCTATGGATACTACACCTGAGAAAAGAAAGTACAATTTGTAACAAAATGAATAGTAATGTAAAATAATATATAAATAAATAAAAATTTTAAAAGAAACAATGAAACTGCAAACAATGGGTCTTGGTTAAGGTTTAGAAGTAACTTGGTGGTGAGATGTGTGTGTCATACATCTGAAGATGTGCCCGCTACACCCCAAAATCATGCAGTGCTGTAAACCAACATTATTTCAATAAACACATATGTTTTTAAAAATGAGACTTGTAACTGTAAGGAGGGCCCACTAAAGAAGAAATGGCACAGTTTTAAATAATCTGAGCATGGATTTTTAAACCCTGGTTTTTGATATAATTTATCAGATTTATAATACCTGAAAATACTTTGTCTCAGAATTACTCATGTAATTCAATCAAGCTCACCTTTAAATCTTCAATTAAGTTTATTGTTAAAGTGTGCAAAGTATCATTTTACCTATCTCATAGATACAAAATAGAGGTTTTTACTTATAAAATAGTTGAATTTTTGACAGAAAAGCAGTGTGTGTGTGCATGTATATACACACAACATCATTACTCATTTAACAGAGAACTTTGACATAGCTAATGAGGGATCGATCCCAAACAGTAATACATATTATAAAACAGTTTGTAATATCAATGATCCATTCATTAACACACTCACACATGCCATCCTTTCTCTAGCATGTCCGAATCTTCTATCATCTGTCTTCCACTACATATGATTCATATGCCATGTCAAAACAATTGTTCCCTTACTTTAAATCATACTCTGAAAGCTTATGAATTAAAAAATAGAGCATCAATTTTTTTTTTTTTTTTTTTTTTTTTTGTAAATATCTCCCTTAGGAAAAAAAGTCTGGGGTCCCTTCCTGGTGACACAATGGGTTAGGGCACAGCACTATAAAGTTGGCCACAGCTGCTTTGGACATGTTTCATCCCCACCCCAAGTTGATCCATATAGCCAGGCAGACATCTCCTGTGTTTCCTGCTGCTCCCCTCAGGCGTGTACACCATCAGTCGGCCTGATCTGCTTCCCACTCTGACTCTGGTGAATCCTCTCACTGCTCCTGCACCTTTGGCCTGTGTCCTGGGTTTGTATGCCTAAATAAATAAATCTTAAAACAAAAAAAGTCTGATGTTTGTTTGTACCTGATAACAAAGAAACAAATCCTCCAAGTAATGTGTCATTGGGCAGTAGGTGTGAGTTATAAGTCTGTTGCATATTTAATGGAGGTCACGGAGATACTAAGTGTTGAGTAGGAACTTGAACACAGATTGGACTGACACAGTACAATCCAGTATTCATTATGTATCATCAATTCTCCACTAAGAGAAAGGTATGGTTTCGTTAGACTGAGAAATGAAGAAAGAAAGGCCGTGACAGGATAGACAGGAAGGCATGTTTTCAGTTGATAAACATGGAGAAGAAGATAAAAGTTGGGGACATCTCACTGATGAAATTATGCCAAGTTGGAATGCATCAAAGAACTAGGGTATAGGCAGGTGTGCGGGGATGAGAGGATTCACCAGAGAGAGTGGGGAACAGAACAGGATTGTCTGAAACACATTGCTGACTGGAGCAGCAGGTAAAACAAGAGAGGTCTGCTGCACCATGTGGATCATCTCTCTGGTCAGGGACTGAAAATGTACTGAAGTGGCTGTGAATCACTTCATAGTGCTGAGATTTAACTCCTTACACCACTAGGGAGGACCCCAATTTGGAATTCTGAAACAGAGTCAGATTTGTTCTGATAAGGACACACACATAAAATGTTTTAATCCCTTTACCAGTATGATGACAAGGTAAAAAATATGAACTGAAAGAATGAATCTTTTTTTTTTTAAGATTTATTTATTCATACATACAGAACTGGGGTGCAAGGCCAGAGGTGTAGGGGTTAGAGTATTCACCAGAGACAAAGTGGGGAGTAAAACAGGAAGCTTAATTGAAATGCATTGTTGAGGGGAGCAGAGGCAAGACAGGAGAGGTCTGCTGTACCATGTAGGTCACACCCCTGGCCAGGGATTGAACTGGTGCTACAGTGGCTGGGATTGCTTCATAGTGCTGTCCTTTAACCTGTTGAGCCACCAGGGAGAGCCTGAAAGGATGGATCTTAAGAATGTCTGCCTAAAATTTGGGATGAGAAAGGTAGTGGTAAACACATGTTGGGGAGTTTAGGCTTTCCATGTAGTCACTAAAATTAGACTTATTTATGGATAGAAGTTAAAAATATATTATGGAATGATGAGTAGTAATTCAAGGCTGACTGGATATTAGATAAGCAAAAGCTTAAATAAAATTTTAATTTGAAAGTAGCTGATTGGACATCTGGGAGAATGATGTGACCAATGACAAAAAAAAATAAATAGCTCTTCTAAATAGTTTCAGGACACACACACACACACACATTTGATTTGCAGATACAGAAAAGCAATGAATTAACAGTGTCCCCACACTTTTTTGATGGAGTTCTGTCTTTGATCTATATTTGAACATATTTCTTTAATTCCTAAATTGTCTTTGGTATTCAATGCCACACCTTGGACAAGCAATTCAGTTTTGCAAAATAACTTGACTTTTGAAGTAAAGGCAATATACAAAATATCGGTATCATTATAGCTATAATTTAAGTACATTTTTAATAAAGAACTGATGGTTGTTGTTTATTAATCAATGAATTCTAAATTCATATTAATGTCAAGTGAGTTTCTTAAAACAGAATTTCTATTTTTATGTCAGTTGAGGATATTTGGAAAATCACAAGATTTTATCATTGATTGTATAAATATTCATAAAATAGCCAAACTATGTTTGATATCCTTTAGAATATTACATTCAAATTGGATTCACCATAGACAGAATCGGGAGCAGAACAGACCAAGTGACAAAGCACACTGCTGAGGGGAGCAGCAGGCAGGTTAAGGAGAGCTCTGCCGTGTCCTGTGGCTCACCTCATGCGGAAGTAGCTTTAGTTTCTTAGTGCTGTGCTTTAACCCACAGTGACTCCAGAGAGGGCCCTGAATAGTAGTATTTTTAATTGAATGAACAAATGATTCTTTCAACCTTGCTACTATAAACAATGTAATAAAGTAGATATGTTTAAAAAAGTCCAATGTCTCTCTGATTTTCATTTCAAAAATTTCAAATGTGACATGATAGGTAATCAAGAAAAACAAAAAGGAGAGAAAAGTAGCAAATAGGAAGAATTTACATTAACACATATATTGTATAATTAGTAGGACCTTATTAAATCATGAACATATTAATCCAATGGACTAACATGAGGTTATCTTGTTTTTTGGTGGGTGTGGTATGGTAACTTATATCTAAAAATGTGTAAATTTGTACCTATAAAACATACACATTTTTGTATAGTAATGTTACCTCAATAAAATTAAGTATGACAAAATATCCAGAAAATGCAATGGAAAAGATAGCATTTACATGACCATCAAACAATATGAAATATGTAGAAATAAACTTTACTGAAATAAAAAAAGTAAAATTAAGCTGATACAAAATGAAGTCTTTTTGAAGATGAATATAATACTGGTACATTTTTCTAGCTTTATTGAGATATCTAACATTTTGTAATTTCAGTAACAAAGGCTAACTTTCCATTTGTTTTTGTATTCTTCAATTTCTGTTATATATATTACAGTTTTTATATAGAGATCTTTCACAACATTGGTTAATTTTTTTTTCTTAAGTATTTTATTATGTTTTATTTAATGGGCATGGTATTAATTATTACTTTATCTTTTAGAAATCCCATTGCTGTATGGAAATGCAACTGCATTTTGAATTTTTATTTTTTTATCCTGTTATTCATTAAATTTATTAATTTAGCAAGTTTTTTTGTGACCTTTAAGTTTACATATACATAAACACATACTTTTGACTTATTTCAATTTTTTTTTCAATTTCCTTAAAGTATTGCTAGGTTTTTTTTTAATGAAGTTCTTTCACTTTTTCTTTTTACCATTTGAAGATTTATTTATGCATACAAAAGCTAGGGTTCAGGCCACGATACATATATATACAAGCATTAAACTCTTCAGCACATGAGAGGATTCACCAAAGGCAGATTGGGGAGTGGGAAAAGCAGATTCATTGAAATACACTGCTGAGGAGATCAGTGGGCAAGACAAGAGAGGTCTGTTGTGCCCATTTTTTTCTTAATATAAGCATTTGTCACTATAAACAACCCTCTTCAAACAGTGTTTGCAACTACCCATAGATTTTTACATGCTGTGTTTCCATTTATTTATATTGCTATTTTTCTTGATTTCCCATTTGAATTCTTCTTGACACTTTGATTGTTCAGAACTATATTGTTTAATTATCATACATTTGAGAGTGTTTCAGTTTTACTCTGTTCTTGATTTTTTTGTTTCATCCCATTTTGGTCAGGAAAAAAAATAAATAAACTTGATAAAGCCAATCTTATTAGGTTTTCTAAGACTTACTTTATGACATATCTGATTTTCCTGAAGAATATCCTGTTTGAATTTGCATTAATATGCCCAATGGGATGGCTTCTTTATGTCTGTTGGTTCTTTGTCCCTTATATTTTCATGTGACTGTGACTGTGACTTTGAAAGTCATAGCGCCTATAGCATTCTATGTAAATTGCTTCCTTGTCTACTTTCCTTTACTTGACTTTAAACTTTAGGGAAAGGGAGCTGCCTATTTATATCTACATCACACAGCCCATTGCAGGGCCTGTTGAATAATGAATAGTCAGTAAAGACTTGCAACTTGTCTGTATTAGAAAGATTAATGAATTTAATCTAATTGTTTGACTTTACAATTTTCACACATTTCTCAGCAATAAAAAAATACTACTGAGATTTGTGTTCTCATTGACCTACCTAATCATCTCCAGCACATTGACCTTGACTAAAAGGTCCTCCTACTTGGACTTTGGGAGACAGAACAGGAGAAATACAGAGTGGGAACCCCAGAGACATGGAACCCCCTAGAGACATAACAAGAATGAAAAGTCAATAAAGAGATAAAAGCTCATGACACTATCATTGGTTAATCTAGTTAGTGCATTGGCCAGAGGTGCAGGGGTTAGAGGGTTCACCGGAGACAGAATGGGAAGCAGAACAGGCAGATTGACTATGAAATACCCTGCTGAAAGAGCAGTGGGCAAGGCAGGAAAGGTGAGCCATGTGGGTTATTTCCTTGGCTGGTGATCAAACTTGTTCTGCAGTGGCTGTGAATAGATTCATAGTGTTGTGCTTTAACCCCCTGTACCACCAAGGAGACTCCTGAGAATTTATTCTAAAGTACTGTTATTATGAAACAAGATGGATTAATATGCTCATTTATAATCAAGTTATTTTATGAAAAAATGCATGTCAAGTAATGATAGCTAAATAGAATATGTCAATGTCTAGTGAAATTTCCTTTAAAATATAGTTAACTAAAGAAATATATAATGCAACACCATGCATGCACTTTTGGAATATTCTATAAAATTTAATATTAATATGTCCATCATGACATTGGCCAAGGCTGTATGCATAAATAATTATTTTTAGAATAAATTCCCAGATACAGAATCAACACATAGCATGTTATCAACATACTAGAGATACTTTTATTTGTTTTTAATTTATTTATTTATTATACAGAACTGGGGAACAGGCCAGAGCTGCAGGGGCAGTGAGAGTAGGGAGCAGGACAGGCAGATCAAAAAAATACACTGCTGAGGGAGCAGTGGTTGGGTCAGGAGAGGTCTGCTGTGCCATGTGGATCACCTCTGGGTCATGTGATTGAACCTGCACTGAAGCAGCTGTGGCTGCTTGCAGTGCTGCCTCCTAACCCATTGCGCCACTAGGGAGAGTACAAAGCTAGATAATTGTAACACATATTGGCAAGTGGACTTTAAGAATTAATGATTGTTTCATTTAAATTCATAAATTAATTATTGTATGATCTGAACATAGCAACTAAGAAGAATGATAATCATGGCCCAATTTTACCCTGTTAACCTCAGTTATGTTTAAGAAAGCTACCAACAAATTCCCTGGACTGGACAGAGTTCTGCAAGTTTCAAGTCATTTCTGAGTAGAGGATGATGTGCTTGGAGAGATTAATGATAAGGGTATAAATAAGCACACATTTTCATTCAGTATCTAATTTATTTTCTAGGAGATTCAGATTTCCTAGTTATAAAATTGATATTCATTATGCATTTCATTCATCCAATCATTTACTTAAAAAACTATGTGTTGATGGGTCCTCCCTGGTGGCTCTGTGAAGCTATCACAACCACTGCAGCACAAGTTTGATCCCTGGCCAGGGAGGTGACCCACATGGCACAGCAGGCCACTCTTGTCTCATCCGCTGCTCCCCTCAGCAATATATTTCATTGATCTGCCTGTTCTGCTCCCCACTCTGTCTCTGGTGAATCTTCTCAATGCCCCTGCATCTCTGGCCTGTACCTCAGTTCTGTATGCATAATTAAATAAATATTAAAAAAAAAAACAACAAAACTTGAGTTGTTTCTGTGTGGCAGGAACTATTCTAAGTGCTAACCATGGAGAAGTATACAAAATACTCAAACAGCTTGAACGCAAAACATTTGCATTAATAATGGAGAAAGGAAAACAAAACAAACAGATAAAGAGAACTCTTCTATGGAGATAAAATCAATAGCTCTGAATGGGTAAGCCCAAAGGAGACATATGGACATACCCATGGTATTTTCCTTTTCTGGTCCTGGGATTTTTATTTGCTTTTGTTGTGAGTTGTCAATTGTAAATATATATATATACATATATATTTTTTGCTGAACAATATCATATAAACTATCTTATTAGAGACTTAATCAGGTTCAATCTTTTATCAGACTTTTCTTTCTCTTGCAAATTTTTCTCTCAGTTTTTGTTAAAGAAGCTAGAAACATTAAATGGGTAGAGCTTATTCGCCCTTAAAGTATATTAAATACACACCTAAGGTTAAATATAGATGGCTAATATAGATGAATGGATTTGGGCCATAGAAGTTTGCAGATTTGGGACATGAAACTTGTACACCTGAATTTGGGTCTGTTTGCTGATAAAATCATGACCTAGAGTGAGTGACCTATCTTATAACAATTTTTCTGCTATCTATATATTTGCATCAATAACATCTGCTTTGCATACTTGTTATCAAGATCAAATAAAATTTAAGTAGTGAACACATGGTAAGTGATAAAATTTTGGCAATATAGCTATGTTATAAATGAATAAACTAACCAAAGTCTATACTCACTGAGATCTTTTTTAGATATTGTAAAGCCCAGCTTGGATATTTACCATAAATACTGTTCAGGGCAACCTCATAATTAAGAACAATGATTCACAGTGTGGGCATTACCAGCCACATACCAGAATTCCTCCTTTATGACCCAACCACCCATGTTTGTCATATTCCTGTGTGTTTTGTGTTCTCCCTAGTCATAATTCACTTGACATTCCCATCGAAACACTCCCAAAACTCCAAATATCAACTTTCTAGTTAACACAATGCATTTTGTACAAGCTAACAGTATCCTCTCTGTAAATCCTTCTGTCTAGATTTTTAAGAGTTTCTTTTTTGCTGACTTTTGATCCTAATTATGGCCAGCTGTAAACTAATTAACCTCTCTAGATGTCTCCCAAGAGGCAAGAGCTCTTGGCAGCCAGGACAACAACACACTACAGCTGGGAATAAATGATAACAAAGCATATTGATTCACCAGTCCTGCTACACATGTGCAATTTCCTCACAGTCTCATTGCTAGCAGAGATAACAAAAGCAATCAGGAGCACAGCTTTGTGATGTGACAGACTTTAATGTTCTCATTGCTTTTAACTTTGTTCCAGAGTCTAATGTCTAACCATTGTAAACTACAAATAAATGAAATAATAAACTGATAAAAGAGTGAATGAATGAATGTGTGAATGAGTGAAACAATGTACAGCTATGGAGTTTTCACTGATAATCACTGATTACCTGAGTTTTCAGATAATCAACTCAGAGTTACTCATTCTTCAGTGTCCATCATGTTGTCAAAGCTGTGCAGCATGCGAGGGATTTGGTACCTGAAGTGGCTGAGAAATGGTGAAGAATGGGGTGGAACCCACAGCTCCACAGATAATGGAAAATCCAGTTGGTGGAATAAGAGAGTCACTCCAGTTACTACTTTCTATACTTGTCTTAGAAAGCTTAACCTTTAAGTTCTATGATTTTTTTTCTATTTTTTAATCTCTTCCCATTATTCCTATATCTATGACTATCCAACTTTCTATTTATCTATCACACCCACCACATTGTGTTTGCATATGTGTGTTTTTGATTTTACTTATTTATTTATTTACTTTTGAATTAATTCCTTACCATCTATTAGGGTCAAAGCCATGTCTATAGTAACATTTTGATCTCCAGTGACTTTTACTGGGCATGTCCTGTAAAGATACTTGCTTATTGTATTAGTTAAAGAATGAAAAAATCATAAAACAGATAAGCAAATTCTCCACTGAGTATAAGAAATGAATTGAAATTAAAAAGCCATTAAATTGTGTGCAAGTATCTTGGGGGGTGGGGGGACCTTCAAAGAATCTACTTGCATTTATTGCTTTTGCAAAATAGGAACCACCCCCACCCCACCCCCACACTCAGTTTCTATATTTCAAAAAAGTGCAAGTGCCATCTTGTCCTTTTCCCATCCTGTAAGATTGCGGAAATTGAAGGGATGATTTGTAGAGTCCTTTACATCAGTGAGCCTAAAATTTTCTCAGGTGTTAGTTAATCTTCTTGTCTTCCAAAAGACAAGTACAGACCCAGATAACTGAAGTGAGTTGTCCCAGACGACTAGACTATGTGGCGGATTCACTATCTGAAATCTAATCTCCCTTATGATATTGTGAAAGAAAAATCTCCTTAGTCTCTTAGTTAAATTCAAACAAGGGAACTATGTTTTCTTGCTTTGATTGGGAAATTGGTTCAATATCAGCTTGGCAATGCATATTGTTTCAAAAGAGCTTCTTCTAACAAGTTATGATTCTTTGTTTTTGTTTTTGTTTTTTTAAAGATTTATGTATGCACACAGAACTGGGATACAGGCCAGTGGTGTAAGGGCAGTGAGAGGGTTCACCAGAGACAGAATGGGGAGCAGAACAGGCAGATGTACTGAAATACACGCTGAGAATAGTGGACAGGTCAAGAGAGGTCTGCTGCGCCATGTGAGTCAGTTCCTCGACTGGGACTGGAACTTTGTTCTGCAGTGGATGTGAATAGATTTATAGCGCTGTGCCTTAACACCTTGTGCCCCAGAAAGAGCCCAGACTTGCTTTCTAGTAGAAGATAGACTGCACCTAAAGAAGCTTGGACATACTAGAACTTTAGAGTATAGTAAATCTTTTCATCATAGCCAAAAAAAAATAAAAAGCAAAACAAACAAAAAAACATAGTCAATGATTTAACTGTAGTTCTATCATTGAAAAAGCTAATATATGAAATATTACTTTATGCATTATATTCTCATATTTTTAAATCATGTGATTGGTTTGATTTTTCAATCTTTTATCTTAATGGAAATCAAATGTACTTTTGAGGTACTGTAGTAATATAAGTTAATTATTTAAGAATAAGTATGGAAACATCATTGTGGTTTTGTTTATTTTTTAAACATTTTTATTGAAATGATACTTTTTTTTTTTAACACTAGAGAGATTCTAGGTGCATGTAATTATAGTTCAAAGTGTTTATGCTATTTTATGACCTGCAACCAAACTTTAGTTTTTCTCAACCACATTTTCCCAATTTGTATCTCCTTTTTCACTCTAGTAACTATTATTTTCTTGCAACAAAACTTTAGTTTCTCTCTACCATATTTTCCCAATTTCTATCCCTTTTTCACTCTAGTAACTATTATTTCCTTGCCAGAATTTAAGGGCTTTCTTCTATTTTTGCTTTACTTGACCCTAAGCATTTTTTTTAAGATATATTTATTTATGCATACAGAACTGGGGTACAGGCCAGAGGCACAGTTGCAGTGACAGGATTCACCAGATAGAGCAGGGAGCAGACCAGGCAGATCAATGAAGTACACTGCTGAGGGGAGAAGCGGGCAGAGGGCAGGTCAGGAGAGGTCTGCTGTGCCATGTGGATCACTTCCCGGATGGGGATCAAACTCATGTTGAAGTGGCTTTAGCTTCTTCGTGCTCTGCTTTAACTCACTGCACCACCAGGGATGGCCCAGGCATTCTCTCTCTCTCTCTCTCTTTCTTAAAGATTTATTTATTTGTGCATACAGAACTGGGGTATAGGCCACAGGTGCAGGGGTAGTGAGAGGATTCACCAGAAACAGAGTGGGGAGCAGAATAGGCAGACAAACAAAGTACAATGCCAAATGGAGCAGCATGTGTGTCAGGAGAGGTCTGCAGTGCCATGTGGTCACCTCCGGGGCAGGGATCTAACTCATGTGGAAGTGGCTGTAGCTTCTTAGTGCTGTGCTTTAACCCGCTGCTCCACCAGGGAGGGTCAGGTGTTATTTATTTATTTATTTATAAAAGATTTATTTATTTATTCATATGGAACTGGGGTACAGGCCAGAGATGTGGAGAGTGAGAGGATTCACCAGAGACAGAGATGGGAGCAGAACAGGAAGATCAATGAAGCACACTGCTGAGGGGAGCAGCGGTGGGCCAGGAGAGGTCTGCCCCACCATGTGGATATCCTCCTGGGCAGGCGGGAATCCAACCGCTGCAGAAGTAGCCCTAGCTTCCCAGTGCTGTGCTCCAATCCGCTGTGTCACCAGGGAGGGCCCAGGTGTTATTTGTTAACCTTCCACTTTTTACATAAGGTGCTTGTCTTATGACAATTCCTCTTGTTTTAAAGGTATAGTTTGCCTCACGGGCCATCCTAAGTTTTAATCATTAAATCTTAACCAGTTAATAATATTTTACTATTTCTACACACATTACTAATGTTAAGTGCTAAAAGAACTGTATTTGGTAAGTAAAAGACCCATAAAGAGTGTTTCAGTATATAAACATTTTCTTTAACATATTTACATGCAAATTGTTTTTCAAGTTTGGTATTTTATCTTCCTAGGTAGATAAACACCCACTTTGCTGTGTTTTTTCCTTATTAATTTGTTTAATAAGTATTTTGTAAATTAAATGCTAAAATAAAACTCAATATACCTAAAACTTGATTTATTCTGATCCTCAGAAGCAGAGTATTTATTTGTGCTATACTCACCTAAAAGGATAATTAAGTTTCTGATAAAATGATGTCTGAAAACATAGCTCACATACAATTCAGTAATTTGAATAAAAATAAAAGTAATAAGCACTTCTGTGATAAGTGATATTCCAAGGGCTTCAAAGATAGATAGTAATTATACTCAATTTATACTGAATTTTATTAAACTTATGCTGAATTTTACTGGACATGATTTATTCCAGTAGAAATTTTAATTATTTTTCCTTTGGTAGGTCTCTTAAAGAGAACTTACACAATTATTTTGTACTTGTAATTCTGTGGTTAGAACATCTCTCTTATCCCAATACTTTGAGCTTCTAGAAGATGGAGAGCAACCAGAGTGAATTCACATAAAAAGTTTGTGTAATGAATACTTAAATTAATAATAATATTTAACTAGAAACTGCAAACAACAACCTCATCACTAATACTTCAAATTTGTAAAACCTAAAAATTCTGAACCACAACATGCCATTGTTATTGTGTGTGTGTGTGTGTTTCATATCAACAAGTAATTACAGTGGAAATAAATGCTTATTTTCCCCAAAACATGGATTTTATATTTTATATGATAATATTGTATTTGCATTTAATGTTAAATATGTGTATTAATAATATAAAATAAACCACTTCATAATTCATGTGAAGACATTTTATAAAAATATGTGTTCATATGCTGGGTTACATGTTTTTAATCTATATAGAAAGATGTTCAGCACATTGCAAATGTTTATTAAACATTTATTATACATGAGCTGACTATAAATTTACACAAGTACACATTACCTTTGACTGTCTCTCTTTCCCCCTCTCTATCTGTCCTCTCTCCGGTATGTGTAATATTTAAAAAAGCAATGTGCATTCATTTATTCTGAATATGTATCTACCTATGTACTATTAAGAAATTTTCTTAATTAAATAGTCATGAAATGTGAAAAGAAATTGACAGACTAGCAATAGAGAATGTAAAAGAAGTCACAGACACTGAACATTTGAATTGTATATAACTACTAAACTTCCTATTTCCAAAGGACTTACTGGAAGATGTTATCCTTATATTAAATTTCTAGAATAGTTAATATTTCAGGTATAAAATATTCACTTGAGTCTCAACATGAACATAAAAACAGACTTTAATTTATAATTGCCAATTAAATGAATAGAACCAAAATGGAAATGAGTTTTATTTTCAATGACCCATATGTCAAAATCAAACCCCAAAGCAAATCTTCATGGAGAAAGTCACTCTAGTTATTACCTCTTTTTTTTTCTTTGTTTCACATAAAAAGAAAGGAGCCAGTAAACCAGTAAGCCATTGGTTAACTATATGATTCTGCATACCAGTCCAGATCAAATATAGTTTTGCTAAATGACAGTATTTAATGGGGGTATACTGAGGATGCAAAGACAATCAGTCTCAGCTCTTGAACTACTCAAAACTGCTGAGACAATATAGAATGATGAAGCTATTTGGGGAATTTTTTTTAAATCCATATCTTCTAAGATTTTCATATTTAAAATAGATTTAGAAGTCTTACAGTCTAACAACAACCAATAACCTGATTCAAAACAGGCAAAGGAATTGAATAAACATTTTTCTGACATAAATATACAACTGGCTAATGAACACTGAATGATCAATGAGTAGTTATCATACAGGAAATATAAAACAAAAATTAATGATAACACCTCTAACCTATGACTACTATAAATAGAAATGGAAAATAATATTGTTGAAGATATAGGGAAGCTGTACTGTTTCTTCACTATTGGCAAGACTATAAAATAGTGCAATCTCTGAAAACAAAGTGTGAGTTCCTCAAAAGATTAAAAATAGAAGTATCATATATGTTCTTGTGTATACTGACCCCCAAAATTGCAAGTAGAGTCTCAGAGAGCTAATTGTACATCTATGTCATTCTTTAATGGGTACTGGTTTCACATAATGAAGAGTTATGTATGGAAATGGATTGTAATGGCTGATGACATTATAAATGTATGTAGCAAAGCACTGACCTGTCCAATTTAAAAAGTGTAAAATAGTAGATTTTATTTTCTCTATCTTTACCATTACAATTAAAAAAAAAAAAAGACAAGAGTCAAGTCCAAGTTCAGCCCAAGCGTCCAATAAATGTTAACAATTATGGTTTGTGAAATATCTAAGGAAACTGGTATAACTAGAATATAAAACAATGTTACATAATTACCTATAAATCTGATGTAACTAATAAACATTAAGTGCTTATAGATGTGGAGTTATGTGGGTCAAAAAATATGCATCAAACAAGAGCAGAGCATCTAAATTTAAGTTTGTACTTAGGATCAGCTGAAGTATATTTAGAATGCAGATTTTTGTACAGTAGGAATGGGTGGGGTTTGGGATTTTGGATTAACCCTAGTTTCCATAGGCTGCCCATGCTCACTGCTCACAGAGTCCCTCCTTGAGCACCAGGAAGAGGAGGAGAATTAAAGAGGAAAAGAAAATGCAAGGACATCCCAAAATAAAATCAGATGACTTTTCTTAGTCAAAATGGTAGATTGCAAAAGAGATGGCATCAGGCTGGGGAAGGAAAATCTGGTGGGTTTGGGAGAATTATTTTCATGTTTGTGGACAAGAGGTAAAAGCATAACTTGCCTTATTTGGGGAGAGTGGATGTTGATTCAAACAAACTGGAGCCAGAGATTGCAGAATTGTGGAATCTGAAGTTTACTTATTTATATTTTAAATAAGGAGTTGGTTCTTTAAAGAAAAAAAAAAGTGCATATATCAAAATAACATCAATTTAAAGTGAGAGAATACAAATTGGAAAAGCTGTTAAAATTATTACTATATCACAACACCATCAAAGGAAATAATGTAATTCAAGGAAATTGAACCCCAAGCATCCTCAACAACTTTATATTCTTTGTTCACAGTCATTCTGACACCACAGGGCACATGAAGAAGTATAATGAGGAGGGAATGAAAGTGGACTGACTGCTTTAAAAAGTACAGAGGGGGGAAAGGGGAACTAAATTTCAAGGTAAAATGAGTAGAAATAAAAGAAAAAAGAAAAGATGATTTAAATTTCAACATGAAGTTGAATTACCTTTTTATTAATTTTAGTGGCTTGTTTAATGGTTGAATAGAATGAGTAACACTTTCAAAAATGTTGACAAAAACAGTTCCTCTAACTTTCACCAAAATTACATGCATACATACAATTTACACCTTTGCCTACTTTTTAATTTGTGCCCCTATAGGACACACTCTACCTTGTGAATGTTTTAATGTGATGTCATTGTACAAAAGCGTTGTCAACTAGAGGAGAGAGAGAGAGAGAGAGAGAGAGAGAGAGAGAGAGAG
>NW_004567103.1:85586426-85589401 GCF_000260355.1 Condylura cristata
AGAGAGAGAGAGAGAGAGAGGGAGAGAGAGAGAGAGAAAATAAAGGATGAGACAGATAGCAGATGGGTAGCCCTCTGTCTGGGCTGGCTCAGTTTCTTGACTGTAGAATCTAGGCATAGTGGTCTGTGGTGATTCATTGTGACTAAGTCACACAAAATTTATTGTAATAATTACTTAAGTAGCAAAGTTTGGGAATAAATTTGTTCTGTTCAAAGTGAGAGATTATTCCCATTGCAACACTTTGCTCCCTTGCTCTTAAATATATGTGTTTTAAATGCACAAGAAAAGACAAAATCAGAAATACTGTGCCCAGCTTTTTCAGAGTAAATCTGGATGGATCATCTGAGCCAGTTAAGGACATGAATATAATCCCCATATGAGCCATCATTCTGAGGCAGAATATCTCTGATTATTTTAAAGTAACTTCAGGGATTTAGGAGTTGGGAAAACAAGTTAAAGAAATTTTAGGGGATATTTTTTAAAATAGGAACTTATCATACAAGGAATATCATTTTTAAAGATCTGTCACATATTTCAGTCCTTTACATCCGTTACTTTCTCAAACTTTCAAAGACAACCTTCTTGAGTGTAGCTCTGCTTAAATCTGAGGTTATCAGGCGATAAAGCCATGAGTCAGTAGAAACTGAATTTTTTGTAAGTCCCATGTCAGTTACCTTAAGGAGTGAGTGTTGATGCTGTCACGTTTTTTGGCATACCTGTCTTGCTACTGATGGACAGAACAAAAAGGTTACACGGTTTGAATAAAAACTATCAAACAAAAAAAGTGCTTACATGTGAGTATCATGTAAGATCCCATCTCAGTACCTGCTCTCTTTATGGCCCCTTTTCCCAAAAAATTCAGTTCTGATATTGTTTATGGAGGGTTTTTGGAAAATTCCTGGGTAGGTATTGGGTCTTATGCCAAGTCAGATTCTAAGATAAATTATGAGTATCCATGTAGAGTATTTGGCATCTTGACCTCAAGGTGGCTGCCATATGGTGGGAACGATAGATACACATCAGAAAACTTTAATCCAGTATGGAAACAACAGTGTTTGTCCATTATAGAGTGTGATATGAGCATAACAGAGCACTAAAATGGTATTGGCTATATATGAGCAACTCAGTGATAACTTCTCAAAATAGATAATAAGAGCTACATACAGTAAATGTGGTCACTGTATGGGAACAAGAAAAAAGTGGAATAAAGTATCGATGGAGAGCTAGGTAGTAACATGAACATTCCAGGTTTACAAATCATGTTAAAGTCTTTGGAACATATTAAAAGATAGTTTGGATATATGGAGCTACACAGAAGAGAAAATAATCAATAAACTTCACAATTTAGCTAAAGTTGTATATTTTGTTGTTCAGGCTTGAAAATTTCATTTTATTTATTTTATTAATTAATTTATGTTTTATTTATATATTTTACAGCATTGGTATTCCCCATAAAATTCCCACCACCACAAAACAAAACAAAACAAAATTCTATTGCACTGACCCAGAGAAGAAAATCTAGAGGCAGTGACCATAAAGTTTGCAAGGAATGTATGGATTGCCTAAAAATTCTGAGAATATAACCAAACATTATTAGGTACTAGAATGGATGTGAAAGTGAGAGAACATTGAAAGACAAAAAGAGTTACATCTTAAGTAACAAAAAGGACAAATGATAGTGCTTACTTATATATAGGATGGTGGATGTCAATACTCCAATTTTACATAATAAAGGTGAAGATGGCTATAAGTCAACCAAATAAAAAATCTTATTATCTGACTCATTATAAAAGGTCTAATGCATTTCATGGTAATACCCAGACTTTTCTGAGTGATTTATGTTAAGATGGCCCCTGCAGTTAGAATATTCAGCTTACTCTTAGTTATAACAACAATCACCACAAAAAAAAAAAAAATGAGGCAATTAGTAATTTATTACACATGCATTTATATACTTATAATGACATCAAATAGAGTATACTTTTGGTGAAGGGAATCTGACAAGATTTGGATATATTATTTCAGGATCCAAATGCTTATATAGAGTAAGGTATATAAAGAGCATAGGAGAGTAGAAAAATCCAAAGATAGGGATAAATACTTATGCCTAGGTCCTAACTGCTACTTATTAGCTGTGTGACATGGCAGAAATCATTCATGTTTCGCAAATTATGTTTCTTACCAATAAAATTTAAATGGAATGTACACTCATTAAAAGGGTATTTTTGAATATTAAGGAGATCAGTAATATACATGAAAGCTCTTTGGAATCAATAGTGATAATCAAAAAGAAGATGTTTTCATAAAATTACTCAACTTTTAAGGGAGTATCAACTTTTAAGGGAGTATAGAAAGAGAAGTCAAGTTTCAAGTTTCAAAAAATAATCCACTATTATCACTATATGTTTCCTGATAACAGTGTAAAATTAAGCTAGATATTAAAAGAAAATAAACTATTATTTGAAATTAGGAAAATTTTTCTCAATAAACAATTATTTAAAAATATTGCCAATTTGCAAATATGTCATGTGCATAGTAGCTACTTTCAAATGTGTTATATATGAAAAGGAGAAGGGAAATAATTATACAATGAGTAAAAAAAAAAACAAAAATCAAAAAACTAAGAGCACAGCTTCACCCAGGTCAACAGTACTTAGCCAAGGTCAATGTCAAGTCATTAACTATGCACATGACATATACACCCCTATGCCGCTGGGCATTCTTTCCACATAATGTTTGTGTCACTTTAATTAAAAAAAAAAAAAGTAAAATTCCAATAACATGCTTACCACTACACCTCAAAAATGTCAACATTATCCAAAAGAAGGCTGAGAAATTGCCCCAGCCAGGAGAAAGTTATAGAGGCCCGGTGATTGGATGTCTGGTATCCTGGATGAGTTCTTAAAACAGAAAAAGGGGGCCCTCCCTGGTGGTGGGGCCAGTAAAGCACTGCACTGAGAAGCTAAAGCCACTTC
>NW_004567103.1:85590354-85592046 GCF_000260355.1 Condylura cristata
AGGAGAAACTTCCTTACCCCTTGCCAAGACCAATGAAGCTGCAGATTGATGATGTTAATTCTCCCGATCCATGAGCAGGGGATGTCTTTCCAATATAAGATTAAAAAAAAAAAAAAATAAGTAAGGGTCCTCCCAGGTGGAGCAATGGGTTAGAATGCAGCACTGCCAGCTAGCTGCAGCTGCTTCAGTGCCAGTTTCCCTGGCCCCAGAGGTGACTCGCATGGTACTGCAGGCCTCTCCTGATCAGCCCTCTGCTCTCATCAACAGTGTACTTTGTTGATGTGCCTGGTCTGTTCCCCTCTCTTGTGGCTAACTTGACAGGACCTCAAGTGCACCTGTCCACCCTGGCTCTTTTTGTGCACCGGTGAGCACACTGTAAGACCAACAAACAAGTCAGCAAAGCACAATGCACTCTGTCCTGCAAATAGCTGCCGCCCACTACTTTGTTTCAAGTAGAAGCTACAATAAGCCCCAGGACCTTACAAACATGCACCCTACCCGCTGCCCCCTGGGACAGGCACATTTCCTGTTTTTCCCTGCAAGTGTAGACCCTCTATATATCTATGGGCAGTCCTAATAAACAGACTTGGGACTCCAGACCCCAGGCTCTTGCCTCATTCTCTCTGTCTCCAAGCATCCTATGTTCAGGCAAACATAGCGGTCAATGCACCCCTCGTGGGTTAGGAATACACTCTGTCTCTGGTAAATCCTCTCACTGCACCTGCACCTCTGGCCTGTACCCCAGTTCTATATGCATAAATAAATCTTTAATAATAAGAAGAATCTATAACATAACAGTAGGGATTTATGATGTAAAAAGAGAAACATAGGGGCAAGACAAAAACTCAGGAGAAAATTATCGAGGTAGAGTAGGTTAAAGGGAAGAATAGGTCAGTGTACTTAAAGATGCAAATAGTCAAAGAATGCATTGAAAATGAAAGAGAGAAATAAAGAAAAAAAATTAAAATTGACTCCATTAGGTAAGAATACCAGAGAGGAAAACAGAAACAGAGAGAAAAAAGCAAGCAATGTATTTAAAAAATAATAAATTAAAACTTCACACTCTAAACATGAGAACAAATGTACAAATCCAGGAAGCAAAAAGAATCCTCTTGAGTACCTAAACAAAATGAGATTTACATCAGCAAATATTGTAGTAAAATTTCCACACTTTCAAAACAAAACAAAAATAAACAACAACACTGATGTCGCTAAGGTAGAAGCAGAAAACATATAGTGGTAACCTTATAAGACTCACAGTAAACTTCTGTGAAGAAACACTATGGGCAAAGAGAGAATGAAATGACTTGTTTGAAATAATTAAAGATAACTCCCCCACCCCCAGCCAACTATTCTTGGTTAAATAAGGAAAGAGATTGAAACACAAACATTAAGAACAGAAAGGTAGTAACAGTCTTTTATATATCAATAATGACTCTAGATATAAACGGACTGAACTCATCCATGAAAAGAAACAGAATCCAATCATCAGCTGTCTTTAAGAGACACACCTAAATTCCAAAGACAAACATGCTCAAAGGAAAGGCCTGGAAAACCACCCTATATCTGAATGGGACACACATGATGTCAGGGTCAATCATAATAATATAAGACAAAATAGATTTCCAGTTATAAAAGGTAACAACAAGAGAAAGGAAGGGACAATATATTATGATTAAAAGAGAAACCATT
>NW_004567103.1:85593401-85594748 GCF_000260355.1 Condylura cristata
AAAAAAAAATAATTTCTACCCCCAAAACTTCTAGAAAGGAGCTCATCAATGACACTTTGATTTTGACTTTGTGTGATGCCAAGCAGACTCCAACTATGTTGCGCTTACACTTTTGACTCGTGAAATTTGCAGAAACAAAGCTGTTATATTAAGTCCCCCAATCAGTGGTAATATTTGTATGCACATCACAGAAAATTATATATTGTCCATTTATTTTTTCTTTTTAGTCCACAACAATTTTGATCCCACAATCTATTAGAAGAACAGAAAAATAACAAGTTTTATGGTCATAAAGCAAAAATTGAAAATAAAAAATACCAAATTAATGTTAGCATATATTAAAAATGATCATATATCATGACCAATTCAGGTTTATTTCAGGAACATAAATGTGTGTTACCTTCAAGAATGACTCAATATTCAACATAATTAACATAATTCTGAACAAAAATCAGGTGATAATCCTGATAAATATTTTCATAATTTATGGCAATATATCACTGATATTCCTAACTAGTCTAATAAGTCAAAAATTAAATAGTATAAGAAATAGAACCAAGGAAATAAAATTATTTTATTCACAGATTACATAGTTGGGCATATAATTACATGTGTACATAATTATAATTGCTAAAATTAAAAAGTGAAACTAGCCAGATTATTGAAGGGAAAAATTCACATACAAATCTCAGTTGCTTTTTCCCATACCAACAACTAAATAATATAGAGTGAAATTTAAATTAATATACAATTTCTAATAATGACTAGCACTGATAAATGGCATGGAATAGATATAGTGGAGGTTGGAAAGAACTCAATACATAGTGTAAAATCTTACTGACATATGCTTTAAATTTTAAATGGAAGTTTATACTCTTTTAATATACTGGAAGATTAAAAATTGTAGCACTGTCAAACTTAAAATTGAGCTATCTTTTAAATACTATTCCAATCAAAATTTCAGCTGATGGGTGTTATATATGTGTAAGTTAGAAAGCTAATCCAAATACACCCAATGATTTTGCAAATCAAGTAAATGTAGATGATTTTCAGTTCTCTAAGAATTATTACAAGGATATTTTAATGAACAGAAAATTCTATTATCAAAATCAAACAAATGTAGGTAGGTCTAATATAATGACCTAAAATTAACTGCACATTTATAGGCACTTAATTTGTAATGAACTTGTTATTTCATCATAGCAGAGAAGTGGTATTCTTTTTGATAGGCAGTGCATATCCCTATGGGAAAATCTATAAAACATGGAGCCGGCCCTCCCTGGTGGCACAGTGGGTTAAAGCACAGCACTGAGAAGCTAAAACCACTTCCCAATGAGTTCGATTCCC
>NW_004567103.1:85595103-85597793 GCF_000260355.1 Condylura cristata
GAGCAGAACAGGCAGATGTACTGAAATACACTGCTGAGGGGAGCAGCGGGGGTTGGGAGAGATCTGACACACCATGGGGGTCACCTCCCTGGCTGGGGATCGAACTTGTGCTGCAGTGGCTGTGTAGAGCTTCATAGTGCTGCACTTTAACCTTTTGTGCCACCAGGGAGTGCCTTAAATTGGAGATCTTAATGAGAAAAGAACAAAAGTAAATAAATTCTCTACAAGATAACAAGAGTATGTATATCTTCATGACTTACACACACACAAAGATTTCTTCTATAAAATAAAAAGCTATTCATCGTTAACAAAAATATTGTTATAATGTGCAATAATTAGGTTAAGAGCTGACATTATCAAAAGATGCTATTGAGACAGAGGAAAAGCACATCAATGAGTAAGGACAATTTTCCTTACTCATTGAATAGGTATTGCATATGCATTTAAGGGTGAAAAAAAGTGATTAGAAAGGGAATGCTGCTTCCATGAAGATGCAACCGACTTACTTTCTATACGGTCTTACCCTCCTGCTAAGAACTACCAAAACCCTGCTATATGGCAAACTCCAATACAAATACTCATGTGTGTACACATACACTCTCTCTCTCTCTCTCTCTCTCTCTCTCTCTGTGGAAGGTGAGGAAGGACAGCAGCCTGACTAGAGACCCCAGAACAGGGGAATGACCAGGATGTGAGCTCCTGAGATTTTTGTTATTTGTCATATATTCCAGAGTTGGAGAGGAAGAAGCTGACAATCAATGCAATGGGAAAATTCCACTTCACGCCCCATTTTGTTCTAGAAAGGGCCATAAAATAGGCCGTATTGCAAAGCAGAAAGTAACTGGTCTAATGCAGCCAAATACCATTAAAAAATCACCACACTCCCACCAGGCAGCCAAAGTGAGACCCTTGACCACATCCAGCTCACAGGATTGCAACAGGTGACCCAGAACCCATGGCCTGTCTCCTGAAGACTATCAGAAACACAATGGAAGTGTGGGTTTCTCATTGCCAGGGAGTAAAGAAGCTCTCACCCTCTGCTCAGCTCCCTCTGTTGTATTGTTGGGACATCAGGGAGCAGAAACATCTGCTCTCATGTGGTGATGATAAGACAGGCGCCCCCTCATCCTCAGTGGCATCACAGGAGGCCTAACAGAGAATCACAAGTTTTACCAGTGCCAGCTTCTTCCTTTGACTCATTGGGGTTGTGTAGGATGGATTAAGGATTTGTCCTTAGCTACCAGGTCATCATGAGGAGGGAGATAGAACTTCCAACCCTGGCCAACACATGAGTCTAGGTGTAGAGCACGCCATTTAAAAGTCTATTACCATCTAGTGGAAACAAGACAGCACCTGGCCTTTCTCTCTGGATCGATCGGTATTGGGTGAAATCAGCTAAAGTAGAAGGTTCAAATGACTCCCAGCGGGTTATCATACACTAACCAAAATGGTGACATTCAATGAAAAATTCATCCATCATACCAAGAACCACATAGAAAGGAATTTGAACAAGAAAAGAGAACAGATATCACACTGACATGACTGGAATGTTACACTTATCTGACAAAGATTCTAAAGTAGTTATCATAAAGAAAAAAAATAAATCAATGAGGAACTGCAGACCTTTTTAGTGAAAAAAACAAACAAACAAAAAAAACAAAAAAACACAATCTCAGCAAAGAAAGCAGAGATATTAAAAAGACACTAGTGGGAATTTTGGAAGAAATGAAAGTGATACCTAAAGTGAAATGCTTAACGGATGAGCTAAACAGAAAAATGGTGTGCCCAGAGGAATGATTCAGTGAACCTGAGTAAGGGAAAATAGGAGTGATCCCAATTAGAACAACAGAAAGAAAACAGATTGAAAAGAAAAAAGTTTTAAGAAAACCTCAGGGATATGTATTATTCCAACAATACTGTAACATCCATTGAGATACCTGAGATACCTGAAGGACAAGAGAAAATGGGTTCGGTTGGAAGAGAACACAACAAAATAATGGCTGAAAACTACTTAAATCTGGCAAAGGATGTCCATCTACAGATCCAATAAAGTGTGAGCTACAGTTAGTTGAAAGCTTAACAAATCCACACTGCAACACTTCATAGTCAACCATTTGAAAAAGGAAATGAAATAAGCCTTAAAACTTTGTGATAGAAATGATTGGTTTACAATGGATTTTATTTATTTATTTATTAATCAGAAACCATGAAGACCAGAAGAAAATATGACAGCTAGCTTTTTTCAAATGATGTAAGGAAAGAAGGGGGATCTTTACACTCTCAAATGAAAACGTGTGAGCGCCAGAATGATTCTAAAGTAATTTTTTTTCTATCCAGAAAATAAATGGTAAAATCAGGAATTCTGGAATATCATGAATGAAGAAACAAACAAAGGAAATTATAAAAATGAAATATCTTACCTTGTATATACAATTATGTGTGTGTAGGAATATAAACCATAGTTTGATCCTAGTAAAAACCTGATATTATAAACCTATAATCAAGAGGTTTTTTTTTTTTTCATGTAATAATTACTTCTTTTGCATTCTTAAGTAAACACTTAAAAAAAAACATGAAGTTAAATTTCAATGAAATAGCAGTGGAATCCAATGGGATTACAATATGCATTTTTTAAAAGATTTATTTATTTGTGCATACAGAACTGGGGTACAGGCCAGAGGCTCAGGGGC
>NW_004567103.1:85599029-85601739 GCF_000260355.1 Condylura cristata
TTTTTTTTTTTTTTTTCCATTAACCTAGGATTTGGAGTTAAAAAAAATAAAAAACAGTGGAGACATATGTGTAAAATCTACTGTGAGATTAGAATTCCAATGAATTAGGTTCTGCCTCCTCAGATTTTTTAAAAATTGAGATGTAGAATTCTCTATCCCTTGGTCTGAGGCAAAATGACAGTTTCTTTGGCATGATATAATGGAAATCATCACAATTTCCACAGGGTAAGATAGATGTCTGTGGTTTCTACACTACAATCTTAGTATAGTGATTGATATCAAAAGTTTGTGAATCCTTGCTTTCTTTCTGTCCTCTGTCTTCTCCACTTTCACTTTCTATTTCTAACTAAATATATGATTTATCAGTGTTTAATGTTTGGGAAGTTTATTTAACTTACTTTATTTTTTTCCACAAGCATAAAAATGAGTGTTTTGCTTTATATAGCTGCGGACTCTAGTTAAGAACTTGCACCAAATTAAAAATAGTCCTCCCACACACTCAACTTGGACACTAACTTTTATGTAATTAGATAACTCCATTCTGGTAGCTTTTTGCTAAGAGAGAAAGTTCAGAGGTACACATATCTTTATGAATCAGAGTGTATTCAACCTAATGCTTACCACTGAGGTTAGAATATGACATGATACTTCTTGGGACACCCTAAAGCACAACTCCAAGAAAAGTAATGTGACCCTCTCTAGTGGCACAATGGGTTAAATTGCAGCACTATGAAGCTAGCAACAGCTGCTTCAACACTAATTCCATCCCTGGCCATGGAAGTGACCATATGACACAGCAGACCTCTCCTGACCTCACCCTGCTCCCCTCAGCAGTGTAGTTTGTCAATATGGCTATTCTGCTCCCCACTCTATCTCTGGTGAGTCCTCTCACTGTCACTAAACCTCTGGTCTGTACCCCCGTTCTCTATATATAAATAAATCTAAAAAGACAAGAAAAGAAAAGAAAAGTAAAATGCAAGTCAGATATTGAATTAAGGGGAGACATAGAAGAACAAACAGATAAAACTACAGGCAATAGTATATTTTTTTCAACCTAAAATACCGCAAGATATTTTAGCATAGATTCAGTATATAGTTAGGAGTGAGAACTTTACATTTTTATTTTTAATACCAAGTCTTCAAATGGTGATGTTCAATTTACACTTACAGCACAGCTCAATTTGGACTAAGCCCACTTCAGAGTGCCACAGTCACCCATATTAGTGGTAATCATGTTGAGCAGTGCATCTCTACTGCATGTACCGATATATCACTCTCTAGCAGGTCACAGAAATAATCTTGCTAAGGTACAAGTAAAGCAAACTCTTTTTTCTGAATAATTGTTTAATTTATTGCAAATCCTGGCCTGTGGTGTCTCGGAGTACCAGTACGTAGTCCATGTGAAACATTGCACAGTATGACACTAACATTGTGGGTACTCGTCTATCTGCAAGCAAGACTTATTTGCCAGGCAGTGCCAGTTCCAAAATCTTCCTCAATGCAAACTTGTAAATCCTGCATTTATCCCATAACTGATAAGGATCAAGTATTTCCAGGACTTACTCTGATACGGGACCTACACTTTGAGCCGAATTACACTACATCATTCCCAGTCATAGAATTGTTAAAATTATAAACACATTTAGGGACAAATGTCTAATTACATACAGAGTCCCACACAAACTCATATGATGATCTATATCTCTCCTTCCTACCCCATCAACATTTGTCAGAATGTACTGATTGTTAAATGCTGTGAAATACATATAAATCAAAGTTGACACAGAACAAATTTGCATTAAAGTCAAATAACTAACTCACAGAAATGGGGATGTATATAACATTTTAAAAAATACAATAAGTATAAAAGAGATTGTTCATGGAACAATTATTTTACGATCAAGGAGTTGAGAAATTTACAGTAGCATGTTCTTCTCATAAAATATGATCAGAAAAGTATATAACAACAAGGTACACCTTTCTTTATTTTTTATAATAAATGAATAAAAGTGATTACAATTAATAGGAAGAAATATAACATTTTAAAAGTGTTTTAATAATTTCTTACTTTTATAAAACAATATCCTGCATAGGAGAGATTTATAACAGCTTGTTATGTGGCTAAAACAATAATTGACACAGAACTTCATTCTCTTTTACTTAAAATTCTCATATCACAAAAAGCTGTGTTGTTTTATAATACCGAAACATTAATGTTCACATATATGCACTTTAAAAAATGGTTTATAATATGTGAGCATCTGCTTTCCTCCATTCAGAATATCAACAGGGAAAGTCAGATAGACTATTAAGTCTTGCCCACATCATTACCATTACAATGAATAAGATGAATATTTGAACATAATGGGATACTTTATCATAAAAACATGTTGATATTATTTGGGGAATTCATAATGTTTCATTTAATCATATAAAAAATTAAAGGCATGAAATGTGCATGGGTTTGTTGAACTGGGAGCCATTTCCCTTGCTGTGATATTCAGTAAAATCCTATTAACTCATATCCAACACAGTTTGCAAATTAAGGTTATTCAGACATGATACATTTGATTCTGGGTTAGTGAAAATAATGTATTTATTTAGGAAGTATAAAACTATTGCTCATGATGGAATGTGGAGTAATCAAAGAATTATTCAAAAATGTCTTTATAAGGTATTATAGTTTGAATTTAGGAGGCAGTAATGGCTG
>NW_004567103.1:85603254-85604343 GCF_000260355.1 Condylura cristata
AGACCTATGAATCTTTTGCCAGCAACTGCATTAGGAGTTTGATCCCCAGCCAGGGAGCGACTTCATGACAAAGCAGACCTCTCCTGTCTCACCCGCTTCTCTTCTCAACAGTGTATTTCAATAAGTCTGCCTGTTCTTCTCCCCCTTCTCCCCCTCTGTCTTTAGTGAATCTTTTCACAACCATCCACCCCCAACACCTCTGGTCTACACCCCAGCTCTTTTATGCATAAAAGATAATACTAAAATATTAAAAGAAAACAAGTAAAAATGTGTGCTCTCTAGTAAATGTAAGCATTATGCATAAATTTAAATTGCTTAGAAGACTCACTAAAAGTAAAATGTAAAATGATATATCCAACATAGCCCAAATATTATTTTGTTTCATGTGTAAAAATATAAATACATGAGGCTATAAATTTTCATCAAGATAATGGTTCTTGATTAGGATCAGAAGTGCTGATATAAAAGTTGTTCTACTTGGTTCACAAAATTCTTGTGCCACTGCTACAGGGCAGGGAAATGGGCAACCCTGAACCCCCAAAGACAAAACATATAAGACCTTTAATGGAAAGGAAGATTAATACAATGAGTGTGCAATACAGCAAACACAAAGAATATAGTTTCTGAATCAAAGTCCCATCCCCTCATGGGTAAAAGTCCACTCAAAGGGACTGGCCCAAAGCAAGGCCTGAAAGCCTTCCACAAGTCTAAAGCACCTTCTGGCCAGGACCCATAGAAAAGGGTCAGAAATGGCCAGACAAATCTGGGAGCAAAAGAGCAAAATCAAAATCTAGACAAATGCTGCCATAGTTAACCTCCCACATGTCTCTCACCCACATCTGTTTCATCCAGTCCAGGACCAAGAAACAGGAGCTGCTTCTTCACATGGCTCTCTGCTCCCTGTGCCTCCCTCAGGTCACCTTCTGGCTCTCCATTCTGCTTCCTTCCTTTTCAGTCTCCTTGATAGATTCTCTCCTCCCTGCTCAGCTTCGCCCTCCTGGATGAGGCAGGAAACCTGGAACCTCCCCTTTTCCTGCGAACCACCCTGTTACACCACTACATCCTCAGTTTAGTGTGCTCCAAATAAAA
>NW_004567103.1:85604958-85606531 GCF_000260355.1 Condylura cristata
CCCCTTCCTCCTCTCTCACTCCCTGTTTATCTAATCTGTCAAGTTTAATAGTGCCTTATTATTTTTCTCTGCACTCTAATGTTAGTGGTGTTTTTTCCTCAGTTCATTAAATGCTTGCATCCATTTGGCCTTTTTGATCATAATATTAATGTTATCTACTTAAAGGAGACTTTTTGATCATCATCCTATTCTGATGGGGAAACAACAGAACCAAATAAAATGAGTTGGAAGTTTTAAGAGCAAGCTTGATTGGCTCCAGTGCTTTGTAAAGGAACAGTCAAATTTACAGATTTCTCCTTACCTAACAGTGCATGTACCCTTGGTGAATGTAAGCAGTGAAGTTCCAAATTTTTGTCATAGGCAGAAGCTTTCCATAAAAACCAATGAGATTTCCATTTCAAAAATAATATCAAACAAATAGTATTTAACCTTTTATGACTTCAACTATATTATTTCAACAGTGGAGGTTTATTTGCATAATCTACATATGTATATTCTGAACTTTATCTTCCCCTAGTATCTATCTGCTGTGTGAATGTGTCTATAGGGCTGGGTTTTAATGATTCATTTAGCCAGCCCCTCAGCATACACAAGGGTATCTTGTCTTTTTGGTGTTATTTCCATCAAAATGTGTAAGCATTTGCTTGATTTAATAACAACAGGAAAGGTATAAGAAAAGATAAAGTGTCTAGAAAAAACCCATCAACCTACCATTATGATTTATATGGTGCAATCTGAAACACCTTTTGCAGTATGTTTGTATAAAATAGTCCATAAAAATGAATGGCTGGGTGGAATTCATTATAAAGTGGGATTTGCATGAAAGGTGAGTTTTCTGCTAAACAAAGACATAAGAAAGCTTTAGAAAATTTAGAAACAGTGGAGACCAGCACATCAATTTCCATGACTGACAAAGGGCCTAATGTCTCAGTGATAAAGACTGATGTCCTGTACAGAACGTGTTTCAGGTGCTTAGTTCACCACCTGGTGCAGAACTGAGTGTTGTCTGTGACCTTGGACAACATCATCCACAGACAAGACACTATTCTAACCAGTCAAAGTGTTTTGGTAAGGAAACAAGATCAGGAACAATAGAAACCCTAGTTAGTAATTCACTAATCAGTTGTAATATACTGAAAGCCTGAATTGAGGATGTTTGAATATGCTTATTGATTCACTAATTATCAGTTCATTTTTTTCAGAATACTAGAAATAACCAGTATCCACACATTAGCCTTTCTTTCTCTGTCTGTTTCAATTATTTGTTTCTATCAGAGTCAAAATCAGGTTTGGGACACAATTAACGAAGACCTGTTTATTCATAAACTTGGTGACTAGGGAATCTGCTTACACTTGCCTTGAGAAATGGCTCAAAAGTGTTTGAAAGGAGAATGCATTGTATAGGGTAAAAGATGCAACACTGTTAAGCATTCTAATTGCTTTAAGGTACATTTGAAAGTTCTTGTTTGGCTGCAAGGGATAACAAAAATTTGGGGCTATTTCAAATAAGGAGGACTCCTTAATATTAAAGGCTGAGGATTGTTTGTGACAAATTATTTCTTAGAACAAGAGG
>NW_004567103.1:85608466-85609812 GCF_000260355.1 Condylura cristata
GGATAGAGCTGATGATAGGCAAAGGAATTAATGATTTTAAGAATTAGTTAACATTGGTGAGCCCTCCCTGGTGGCACAAGAAAGGACTCAGCACCGCAAGCTGGCTGTGGCCGCGTCAGTGTGAGTTGGAGCACAGCCCTGGGAGCTGACCCACATGGCACAGAAGACCTCTGCTGTCTCGCTGCTTTTCCTCCCAGCAGTGTACTTTCTCAATCTGCTTGTCCTATTCCTGGTCTCTGGTGAATCCTATCACTGCCCCTGCGCCTCTGGCCTGTACCCTAGTTCTGTATGCACAAATAAATAAATGCTAAAAAAAAAAAAAAATTAGTTAACACTAGTTCCCACCCTTAGACTCATCCAGCTCACTCTATTATGAGCTGTGTGACTTTTCTTTGGGTTGGAAGGAGTAACAAGTATAAGAAGGAGATAAGATTTATCTCATGATGTTATTGTTATGAGGAATAAATAAATTGTGAATATCAATAATTCTCCAGTATAGTGCATAGGGCCAATTTGGGAGTTGAAATGGCGCTCAACACGGACAAGCAAATCAGCTTTGTGAAAGTGGTCTGGCCTTGTGTTTTAGGGTCAGTCGCCTAAATTCTGCGTCATGAAAAGGTCTCTTAGGGTTTCATTTGGAATTAGTACAAAGATGGAAGCCTTCCAACAAAACTGTTCTCACCCCTATCCCCAGTCCTCTGTCAGGCATTACTTTGACTGAGCATATTTAGATAAAACCTGAAACTGTAAGATAGTACAGGTAATTTAGGTCTTACAGGAATGTCCCTGTGGGTTTTTGCTTAGGAGTGCAAGACCAATGAGCTTTTGAGCAAGGGATACTGCTCTGCTCAGCTTTTGAGCTAGATTTACCAGAGGGCAATGATTCTATTTATTTAAATCAATATGCATTGATTTATAGCTGATGTTTTTACCTTTATTTATTATATCCTCCTAGAAAGGTACCTTTGCTTTATTGCTTGAATTTATTGGATTGCTTCAAAAGGGCATTAGCATTTCTTTCATATGTGCTGAAGGCCAACAACAAAAAAAAGTGCTGATTTAACTCTCAGAGAAATTCACATGTAATTCTATGTCCCCTGACTTCATTTCTATAGTCACCTTTCTAATGTAATGCATTCTAACAGGCAACATCCCTAACAAATCCACAATGATTATTATCTGCTTTATTGAGGTCTTGGGAATCTGAAGTTCTTGGGCTCTTTGCCATATACCCTACTTCACACACACCTCTATTTCTGATACTTCATGTTACAAAAGTCCACTAGAGTCTTACAGTGGCAACCTCCTTCCACTAACTGCTGTGCTGCATATACAAACTGAGGGGT
>NW_004567103.1:85612317-85612898 GCF_000260355.1 Condylura cristata
GTCAGCTCCCTGGGCAGGGATTGAACTCATGCCTTTGTAGCTGCCAATATCTTCATAGTGCTGAGACTTAATTAATGTGGCACCAATGAGTCCATTCTCTTTCACTACTTATCCCTCTTCTTTTCTGACTCCTTTAATCTTTTCACCGGATTCCTTACCATATTTTTGTAGTATATAAAACAAAAACAAAAACAAAAACCCTTCTGCTAAGTTTAGGAACAGTCACCATCTACAATATTTCCTGAGGGCTTACAATATGAAAAGCACTAGGCTCAGCATAGCAGACAGAATTGACCAATGTGGTCCCTGCCCTCTAAAGGCTTTCTTCTCAATGTCCTGTGTCTATTGCAGCTTTGCCACCTCTGGGAATGTGCTGAAGCACAAGATGGCAGGGTACACTCCTGACCATGAGAAAGAACATGCTCTGTTGGAGCCCAGGGGATGATAATGAAATCTGTGTGTAGTTGTATGAGTGTAGGACCTGGTAAAGACTCAGTGCATCATGGGCTCACAATGAGTGATCATCCCACAATCTCACAACCTGTTTCTCATTAGAACCACCTCTTCCTCTTTTTTTTTTT
>NW_004567103.1:85613438-85614473 GCF_000260355.1 Condylura cristata
TTCTTCTCATTCCAGGAAAATTTGATTCCTACCTGTCCAGATTCCACCACATTTTCCTTTTATTTATGTGCTCACTTTATCCTACAAATTTAATTGGACATATTATTTTATGCACAGTTAAGTATTACTTTCATGATTTCTCATACTTAGCCTAGATTTATTTTTCCTAAGTAACACTGGTAAACACGTGGACCTGTTTTGTCTAGGCTCAGATGCCCTGAGCTAGCTCCTGTTCTATGCAAGGCACACCTATCAGTCTTGCTTGGTCAATACTGAGTCAATACTGAGCACTTGTCTTGGATTGTAAATTCAATGGGAACATTTACATAGGAGTGTTCTGTGATGTTAACACATGCCATTTTTTAAAAGGTGATCTTTAAAATACGCGGGACATATTATCTCTAAAGGCCTACTTCTTGCAGTCTATTATAAACTAGGGAAAAGCATCATCATACTCAGTACAGATGACTTTAATAAGTGCTTGAATGTACCTAAGGATGATGACAATCATGTTAACAAGCCAGTAAGAAATGTGTACTTGTGGGCCTTTCTGGTGGCACAAGGGGTTAAGTCTCAGCACTATGAAGCCATCCTGTAGCACCTGCTGCACAAGTTCAATTCTGGGCCAAAGAGCTGACCCACATGGCACAGCAGACCTCTCCCATTTTTCCTGCTGTTCCTCTCAGCAGTGTATTTCAGTGGATCTGCTTGTTCTGTTCCCCACTCTGTTTTTGGAAAATCTCAGATTGTGTTAATCATTCACATAACAATAAGGATTGGATCTATGCATCAGTTACCAAAATATCCTTCTTGATAGCATGATGCCTTCAAACTTGTGTTGATCTTTATCTAACTTATCAACAGAATCTTTGATGTCAACCAAATACTAACAATTAATAAATATTTATTCCACACTTCAAACATTTGTTGAGCACATAAACAAATGCTAAAACATGTGTTCAAAAATAATCTTTCTTTTTCATGGAATGTGTCTTCTTATATGAAAGATAAAGAAAAAAATAACTGATTGTGAGA
>NW_004567103.1:85615329-85618474 GCF_000260355.1 Condylura cristata
TCAGAGTGATTAGTATTTACATCTGCACTTTGGTATCTGTTTGTTTTCTATATGTATTAGTCTTTTTGTTTGCTTGTGTCTCTATCTCCCATTATTCTTTTTTTGTGTCAAATAGCCTTAGCTTTTGTATCATTTTAATTACTTTCTCATTTTTTTTTACTTTTTATTATTATGTTCTTAGTGGTGTCCTTTAGATTTACTCTTAACATCTTAATTTATAATCACCTACCATACATTTACATTAGCACTAACATACTTTTAGAAACATGCAAGTTCTTTGTTCTTATATAGTTATGTTTCTTCCACATTCTTTGTGCACTTATTATCATACAGATTGCAATTGTCTCTCATTATTCACAGATTGTGTATCTGCAAACATCCCTACCGCCAACATCTATTTGTAACACCTGAAATAGTGTTTATGGCACTTTTGTGGTTTATTAAGTACATGCATGTATTGGAGAAAAATTTGAGTTTCCAGTCTGTCCACTTCCAGTCAAGACTGAATAAGACAATGTCTTGCCTTTTTGTGTCAGTACTCATGTAGAGATTATGAAAGAGCAGAGATGGTGGGGCAGAGTATTGCACTCCTTGAAACTCTACCTCTATGTTCAATGGGACAGCCTGAATTCCAATTCTGCACATGGTAAAGGGAATCCCATCCCATTGCCTTTCCACTTATGAAATTTAAGTATAAAGAAAATGGGGTGTTTTGGTTTTAATAAATAAAATAATATGCACCAAGATCAATTGTTATCAGGATTTAAAAAGTATAATCCATGAGATTTCTATGTGTGTACACATACATGTTTATGTGCATATATAGGTATATGTGACATATATTTCCCTCTGAGCAATGTCTTAGAATCCACAATAGCTTTATAAAACTTATTTATCATAATGAGGTTTGACAGTTTGCACATCACATGCAACTATAACTTGGGGTTCTTCAGGGTAGCAGAACCAATACGAAATTATCATTTTAAGGAATCAATTCACTTGAGTGTTGGAGTAAAGAAGTCTAGAGGAAAGCATCAGGCTGGAAAGTCAAAAGGAATTGACATTTCATTCCTGAATGTAAAATTTGTAAGACAGGCTGGCAGCTTTCAAACAAAAGCAGAAATTCCGTTACCATCTTGAAACAGATTTTCACCTACTATGGGGAAACTCGGTTTTTGTTCTTAAAACTTTCAGCTGATTAGACGAGGCTCAATCAATCTTACTATAGAAACAATATCCTTTACCTAAGCTGTACTGACTGTCGAAGGTAATCATGACTAAGAACCTTCACAACAGCATTTAGGCAAGTGTTTGAGCAAACAGCTGGCGCCATAACCTAGTGGGTGCATAAAATGTAACCATCATGATTTGTAACCATGACCTTCTCTGGTGTTTTTTTTTTTTTTTTTTTTTTATTTCTTAGTCACTTTCAGTACTGCCCTTTCAGTTCTCCCTGAAGGACTGACAAACCTGAGTGTATCTTATAATTAAGGCTTGTTAATAACATATTTTGTCATATTTTAAAACCTAGTATTTTTTTTAATTTCTCCATCATTCTCCATATTCTCCATGTTTGATGGCTCTAGAGTTCTAATGACATTTTTTTTTTTCTGTTTCAATATTTTGAATTTATTTTAAGTGTTTACTTTTTAACAAGTTAGTGAGCTGAGAGCTTCTGGAGGGATCTTTCTTTCTTTTCTTTTTTTCTTTATTTATTTACACAGAACTGGGGTACAGGCTAGAGGTGCAAGGGAGTGAGAGGATTCACAGAGACAGAGTGGGGAGTTGAACAGGCAGATCAAGGAAATTCACTGCTGAGGGGAACAGTAGATGAGACAGGAGAAGTCTGCCATGCCATGTGGGTCATCTCCCTGGCTGGGGATTGAACTGAAGAGGTTGCAGCTTGTTTGCAGTGCTGCGCTTTAACTACTTGCACCACCAGGGAGGATCTATTTTGAATCTTTTATCCCACCTCTTTTGTCATACTGTCCCTGCTGAGAAACTATCTTCTTACCATGAATCCATGTATTTAAATAACCACTTTTCTCTTGCTTTAAAGATTATTTTTACTTTAATTTTCAACAATTTCATAATTATATATTGAGGTATGTATTTCTTTTTAAAGTTCCCTATTTTGAATAAGTTAAAATAGTCTGTTATGTATTTAATATTTTTTTTGACCTGTCTCCCTCTCCTCTCTATGACTTAATTACCTGTGTGCTGCTACACTTAATGAAATCCTGGACTTTGAGCTTCTGGCCATTTCTCTTCATTCTTTTCTTTTTTTTCCCTTGGGCTAGAAAATCTCAAATACTATGTCTTTAAATTTGATGACTGCATTTTTAGCTGCTTAAATCTATCTACTCTTGAGTGCCTTCAGTAAAAAGTTCATTTTAGTTACTCTAGAGTACATCACTAGAATTGAAAATGTTTGTACAACATATGGATATTTTAAGAGGTAGTTTCCATGGATAACTCTGTTTTCCTCTAAATGGGCTATACAGAACACACATTTTAAATATGCAATCTGAAGTGATTTTTTTGTCCTAGGAGACACACTTACTTTTGTTATGTATTTGTGTCGTGTTGAAAATATGACATATTAAGTAATATAATGTAATAATACTGCTGAATGTGGACCCATTATCTGACAGCACAGAAATCAAAAACAAAAATGTTGGCCACAGTTCAGGAACACTTCTGCCTCACCATCTGATAATAACTTGCATGTGGAATACAAAAACAAAACAAAACAAAAGGTCAGACAAAACTAAATCCAGAACAAATCCTTGAAATTTAACTAGAGCTGAGCCTACTACAGTGAGATTGGAACAGCCTAGAGTAGGGTGCAGAGGGATCCAGTGGACTATGTGGGTGCCTTGATTGTTGGTGATCATACACATTTGAATAGATGTGATCTTATACCTCACAGTTTTGGGCAGCAATGTTACCGTAATCAAAGAATAAGTGAATACAAAATAAATTAAAGGTGTTAGTTTCACAATTAGGTACATGCCTGATATTAAGGTTTAATCGTAACACCCTTATAACAAATAATTATTACTAATTTAACTTGACTACTAAGTTTTTGTTTGTTTTTTACTAAACATTCTCTCAAAATTTTACCACATATTTTTTACCTTTC
>NW_004567103.1:85618704-85619509 GCF_000260355.1 Condylura cristata
GTATATACACATATCATTTCCCATATTGGAAATATTTTTTTCTTATGCCCTTCACAGATTTATCTCAATTTCTTATACATTAAAACACATACACTTTTTTCCATAGATATTTTTATTATATTTAATGTTATATAATAATTAGAGCTCTAAACCTTTGCATTCTTTTTAAATGTATAGATGGTAAACGACTGTGAAATGAAATGTTATACCATTATTCCCTTAAAAATAGAAGAATCAAAAATAATATTTAATAATTTCTGAAGTGTATACTTTAAGTTTTAGGTGACAATATATTTTTGTCCAGAGATCAAATATGCCTCTTTAATTTCAAAAGTAAACTATGTTTAATAGACACTAATTGATTTCAGTGATTTACACATTTAATTAATTTCTATTATTAAAATTAGTAAACTTTAATTTTCTAAAAGAGATTTGGCAAACAAGTAGTGCTAGAAGGAATAATTCAAATGAGATCGTTTATATTTAACTTAAAATATCAGTTTAATAATGAAGATATTGCATTTTAAATGTTCTAGAGTGGAATTCCAATATAATCTATTTGGAATTACTATAGAAAATTATTTTTCCAAAGCTTGTTTCTTAGATCCTTCTTAAACCATATTCATAGCATATTATTTACAAAATTTACCCAGCTTAGTATTATTACTACTACTACTACTATATTTTGGATCAGTCATTTTGTTTGACTGTAGAATTACTTTCTCATTGTTTTCTAAATAGATATCCATGCTTTTTGCTATTTATCAAGGAAACACAAAACACTCAATTTATATATATATATATA
>NW_004567103.1:85620279-85632177 GCF_000260355.1 Condylura cristata
TTTGAAGCTAAATGCCCCCAAACATATGACTGGATCAAGAAGATGTAGTATACATACACAATGGAATACTACTCACCAGTAAACTCATGGCATTTGTGGCAATGAGGCTACAGCTAGGAGTGTGCTAAGTAATATAAGTTGGAAGGAGAGAGACTTATATCAGGCAGTCTCACTTCTTTATGGAGTATAGCAAAACCAAACAAATCTTAAAAAACTGACCATAATCAGTTTTGGGGCATCCAGGGGTGGGGATGAAGACAATGGGTGCTGTTAAGAGCAAAGGACAGTACGGTGCTGGACGATGGATGCTTTGGTAGTAGAAAAATTGTTTTGATTGCCTCTGAGATAAGGGTTTACACATGGATCAACTAAATGTGTGTATATTCTCTCAACCTAAGGGTATATTTTGATTTGGCAAGTATGCAGTCTGTTGTCTAGTTTTTTAGTATACCATCCTTAAGTCAGTCTAGTTTTTATGGTTCTCATAGTGACCTGAACAACAGTTGAGGATATAAGGTTGCCAATATGTAAGGAGGACCAGTAATTTATGTATAATTCCCAGATGGCTTTCAGGATTTCCTTCTGGCAAAGCATAAGAGACTATGGTGATGTTTCACAGGTGACCTGGTGGTGCAAATTATACCTGAAAGGAGAAATCTAACATTATACAAAAATGAACAAATGCCATATATACTGGGTGTATGCATATGCATTTATACATACATGCACATATATATTTACACATACATGTATTTGTATATCTACTTATATAGCTATATGTGAACACACACTACACCTATACACACATACACATTCACATACTATATATGTATAGTATGTATAGTATATATGTATATACACATACATGCATATGTGTATTCATCCAACATATATGCCACATGTAACAAATGCTTGTGTGTGTAACATGCATAGCAAAGATATACATGTATGTGTATATGTATGTGTATGTGTATATACATATATGTATATACATATACATACACACATATGTATATGTGTGTATATACACACATGTATATATACACATATGTATACACACATACATACATATGTACACACACATACATACATAAGCCCCTCCCTGGTGGTGTGGCTGTTAAAGCTTAGCACTGCATGCTAGCCATGCCACTTCAGTGAGAGTTTGATTCCCAGCCCCAGAAGTAATCTGCATGACCTGTACCACAATTTTTTAAGCATAAATAAATAATCATTAGGGGAAATGGTATATGTGTGTGTGTGTGTGTGTGTATGTGTGTATACATATGTGTGTGTGTGTATTTTTTTTTTTTTTCTGATGGAAGAGAAGGGTATATTCTCTCTAAGATGTGACTGTCTTATAAGACTCGTACTTGACACAGATTTGGGTCTGGACACTTTAGCAAGGTCTCTTGTCACCTGGAGACACCCAATAACTAGAAGGAGCAATGACTCTTATCCCATTGTTGACAAAACATTAAGTGGGTTATCTACTCTTCTAGCCACAAAAGGAATTCTAAAACCAAATAACCACCTAAAATGTTTCTGAACAGATGTGCAAGACACACAGAACATATCCCTAGAGAGATGCAAAACACACACAACCAATTAAAGATAAATTTACTAATTATAGAAACAAAATACCTAATAGCAAGATGAATCCCAACCTGCTAGCTAGTGGAGACCACTCAGATTACCTATGCAGTGGACCTTTATACATTGTTCTAGTTTTGTTTCTAAAAATATATGTTTGGACTCTAACCCAGAACTAAGACCAACCCTTCAAGACCCAGAGGGTAGGACTCTAACCCACAATCCTTAAGAGGTCATCAAGAGACAATTAAGATATAGGTGCATTTAATTAAAAGTTGACATATTCCTCCTCTGTGAGGAACCATGTTCCCTGAAACTGGATTTCAGTTTCCCTGAATGAAAAATTTAGTTCTCCCACTTGTGTGGGAGAAGAATAAGAATTTCAGTCATTAAGCTATGGTGAACTGACCATGTTTTTGATTTCTATTGACTACAATTTTCAAGATATATGCCTTTTTTAACTTTTCAAAGTGAGAATTCTGAATGAATCCTGTGATGAGAAAAAAGCAAAGTCAAGCAAACAAAACAAACAAACAAAAAATAGAGTAGTAATAATTTCAAGGATTTTATATTCTAGTAGGGTAGGGAAGGGAAGGCAGGTGGAAAAATTGCAACTCAAGACACTAAGACAACATAAAACAAGGGCTAGTAGAAATGGATAGCATTCAGACAAAATAAGAAAATACATTTGGGTGGACAATGTTTTGTTAAAAGTAAATGAAGTGCACAGTCCATTTTAGAAATGATTCCATGGCATGTTTTTCAGCATTTAGAGTGGACACTGGTCTATGGCTATACTTGGAGCAGTTGAAGGGGGCAGAAAACTGCTGCATAAAACTCTTCTCTGGTTTCCCTGGAAACAGATGGGGCGCCATACTTGCTCTGCATTAGGGACTGGCCCTACCCCCCACTGTATTTCCATAGCTTCTCTTTTGCTTTGCAAAGACCTTGTATTAACAAAAACCATTACACTTTACCAAATGCAGTATAAAATATAATTATGAGTCTGGATTGGCCTTTCCTTATTCTTCGTTGCTACCTTGTAGTTTAAACATTCAGCTTGGCAATTACCTGGCAGACAGCAAGTCTCCCCTGGGTACTCCTGTCAGGTGTGCCAAATAGCTTCTCTTTTATACTCCCGTTGTTCCCTTTGCCTAACTCGGCTACCAATTTAGTCATCAAAATAATTGATGTCTATACCTCCATCTCCACCAACAAAATGGTATCTCCTTGAGAACATATCTACATGTACTCTCCCTCTACATCTCTCAAATAAGTCTAATTGCCTGACAACATATCAACTTAATATGTTTTTGTTCATATTGCCAACACACACACACACACACACACACTCATGCATAGGCATGTGTTTTAATTATCAGTGTCAAGCCAAGTTTAATAATTTAGTAAACTAAATGTGTGATGGCCTCACCCATGTGCTTTTCTTTTCCCAAGAACTGTTTCATTCCTATTTCAATTTCAGTTTTAAACCCACTAGTCCAGTGAATTTTCCTCTTCTGTGGTTTCCTGCAAATTGCCCATCTTGAAAAAATGCTGAAGGATGGCACTGAGCACAAACGAATGATGCCTGTGCAAAAGAACCACTACAATTTAAAATGCATCTTAAATGGCAGGGTTGTGATGGATTCGCTTCTCCTACTTGTCCTTGAAAATCAGCAGGGGCACCCATGTTGGGTAATAATTGCTCTGCCTTGCTTGAAGGCATAGCACTTGGCTTATAGGACATTGATTCATTTGGATCGGAGTCTATTCCAGCCCAGGGCATTCCCTACTGTTGAAATTGACACAGAACAGGAAGAGATAAATGTGTAAAGACTGGGGCTTTGGGAAGGCCTCAGGCTGATATTGATGAGCCAGTAGTCTTGGTATTTGCTTCCTGTGGCTCGTCTCCATCACAGGGAAGACAGACTGTGCCCTACTACATGTGAAATCACTCATATCATCAATACATTGAGATCATCCTTGCATCATTTCAAAAGGAAAAGCCACATTAGGGAGCTTACAGAATTAACAGATGGGGGCCCGGGAGGGGGGGAAAGGTTAAGAAGATTAGGCATATTTGTGTCCTGCAACATATAGAAGTTTAAATTTACATTTCGATTAGTCATCCTAATGCCTTGCCTAAAACCCACTCAAAGTTTAATAACAGAAACATATTTTATTATGCCTATGCTAAACAATTCTGGGGTGAAAAACAGTTGTCCTTTTGCACTAATTAATGCTAGGATAATGTGGCATTGCTAAACCACTTCCTCCAAGAAAGACTTGTCCCTTAAAGATAGTACTGTGACTCAGTTAACTTAGTTTATGCATTAAGGCCAACAGTTTGCTTATCAATATACACACTCCAAGAGCCCACAAATTCTTATATAACTGTACATCTGACTCAAACAGGTCTCAAATTTGCAAGACCTATCTTAAAATCACCCAGTCTAGGTTCCAAAACTGCCATGATTTTTTTTTTTTTTTTTTTGGAAATGAGAAAAGACATTGAGAAGGCATGCTATCACTCAGGGATAAGTATACTTTTCTTTGTTCAGCATTGAAAAACCAGTGGACCAATAATAATGAAACTAAACTCTCTACGCTAAAACTTTCATCACTGTACTTTTTCATCTTAGTTATTTCTATAGCTTAATACACTAAAGATCAAGCTAGTCCCTTCAAGCTGTTGCTAGACCACATGCTCCCTTCCTTCTCAAGACCTCTAGGATGTGATTTTTTTCAGCTGCTGTTCTGACTCCTTTTTCTCCTTGCATTAGCTCACTGTATGCTTTCTAAAGACAGATATTGGCTTTTGCTCTTCTTAGTCAAATCCTCTTTACACTATTTCCCTCAATGGCAAAAAATGTTGTGTGTGTGCATATATAATGTGTAATGTATACCATATAGTACATAATAAATAGTATGCTTATGTATTGATCTATTCTTCTGTCCCTCTACTAGACTGTGATTGACCTTCAAATTTGCTTCTTTTTTCCTTTCTCCATGCTCTATCTTCCAGTTTCACAAGTCAAAGACTTCCTTCCTGTTGAAAATAACTTCAGGACTCCCATGGCCCTCCTTCTGTTGTTTTTACCATATAACCTATTATTTTTTCCCTCAAAGCCTTGGTTTGCCAGACTCCATCTAAAACTCTTCCTAGGTGCTATCAATTACAGAAATCAATATCAGACTGAGACCTTCCCAAACCCCACCCTTTACATATTTATCTCTTCCTCTTCTGTGTCAATTTCAATAGTGGGGAATGCCCTGGGTTGAATAGACACTGATTCAAATGAATCAATGTGCTATAAGTGACTCTTCTTCTTTAATTATTAAATATTTATTTATTTATGCATACAGAACTGGGGCACAGACCAGAGGTGCAGGGGTGGTGAAAGGATTCACAATTGACAGAGTGGGGGGGGCAGGACTGGTAGATCAACAAAGTACATTGCTGAGGGAATCAGTGGCAAGACAGGAGAAGTCTGCTGTGTGCCATGTGGGTCACCTCTGGGGCCAGGGATCGAACCTGCACCTAAGCTGCTACAGCCGCTTGCAGTGCTGTACTTTAACCCATTGCACCCCCAGGGAGGATAAGCAATTCTTCTTAATTGATTGATTTAATCATCTTTTGCCCTATACAAGAGATGTATACACACCTATTATGAGCAAAAACAATGACAAAAGAAGAGGTCATGGAATATAAAATGTGAACAAAATGTAGAATAAATAAATAATGTGTTGAACAAAGGAGTTCTAGTCAATGTTTGTTCTGTTTTGGGATTTGGTCCAGGTCTGAGTTTTGTAGGATTAATTCAATAGATCTTCTATGTTCTAGATATCTGGATGTTTCTTGCTGAGCTTGTCTATCACTTGGTGGGTTGAGATAAAGAACAGGAAGTGTGTGATTGTCTGGCTTGTTCTCCCTACTAATTAACTCTATATGGGAAAGTACAGCTAAAAGAATGGACATTCTCTAAAAGGAGAATGTCCGAGTTGTGGTTGAGTATTTTGCTCTGCATAGAGCAACCTTAGGGCCTTTCCTGTGTCCAGGGAGAGAAACTGTGTAAGGGTAGGAAGGCAGGGAGGTGAACAGCGCTCACACACACAGTGGTGTTGTGAATGAAACATTCTTCATTTCTCGCCAATGTGTGAGGGAAACTCAAAATGGTCTGAGCTGCTATTGAAGTTCTTGTGCAGCGTCTGTCGTGATGCTCAAGATGTGTTTATTGAGTAACAGTAAATCCGGGGACTATGTTAGGATCCAACACATGAGAGCACAAACTTCATGCTTATGTGTTTTTCTTGTACATTGTCACACAGAATTAACTGCTTAATAAAAGTTCCCCAACAATAGTGAAGCTAAATATATATTACTATAAGAGTCTGAGCCTCATGTGGCTGCTCACGATAAGTTACAAAAGGGCTGTGGCATTTTATAATTGTTGGAGACAGGTTTAGCATCTCAACACAAAATATAGTTATTCATTAATAATTTATTAGAACAAGCTTCACTCTGATATAATAAATGAATTATTAATTGATGTTCATAAGAAAATAATTTTGAACAGAAGTTGCTTTATTTCTCCTTCCCTGTTTGGGTTTTAGGTTAGCACAACATTTGCAGAAGAAACAGATGCCACAAATTTAATTATGTAAATAAGTCAGAGCATTATTTTTCAAAATCCATCATGTTATTTTAAAATATATCAAAATTAGCAGATACAGTAACAAAATGAATTTAAAGGTTGTGCAGGAGTCCTGGACTTCAAAGGACAATCAGACAAGCACCATTTATTTGGACCTTAAATTCTAGCATTAAGGAGCATTACTAGTAGAAAATCTGCCTTTATTTTGTGTAAGAGTAGCTGCAATTTTTTATAATGATATAATTTTTCGGTGTCTGATTAATGAGTGCTTGATGCCTGATGTTGTGTAACTTGCATTGAAAGGAGGGACAGTCTACATGTCCCTTTTGTCCTAATTCTCCAGCTTCCAGAACAGTCTCTGGTACAGAAAAGGCTCTCATTAATTGTCTTTTGATTTAGTAATAAAGCATGAAATGATTATTATCTTATAAAGAATAGTATTTTTTAACCTAAAAAGAGAAGACCTGCAATGATGAGAAGTTCAATGATGATGTTAAACATAATTAAATAGCAATCAGTTGGAGAAGACTACTTGTTAGACTCCATTATCAATTACCATGGGTGTGTGTCTCCAAAGACACTTCGGTTTCATTAAGGATTCAGAATTGGATCACTCCTAGTTCTCATCTTAGTGCAGATCCTGACCTAATGGAAAAAGATTACACACACACACACACACACACGTGTATACATATACATATATGCACATATGTATATCTATATCTATATCTATCTATCTATCTATCTATCTATCTATATAAATATTTATTTATTTATGCTTACAGAATTGGAATATAGGCCAGAGGTGCAGGGCCAGTGAGAGCACGAGACAGAGTGGAGCAGGACAGGCAGCCTGAAGAAGTCCACAGCTGAAGGGAGCAGTGGACGAGATGACTAGAGGGGTTTGCCAATCCATGCGAATCACTCAGCAGTCTTGGGATAGAACCTGCACTGAAGCACCTGCGGTTGCTTGCAGTGCTGTGCTTTAACCTGCTGCGCCATCAGAGAGGGCCCAAGAAGACCACATAACTTCTTTTATTAGCTTCAAAGTGCCTTCAAAAATAAAAACCAGGAGATATTCCACTTAAATGTATTTTATCTGTGCCTCAACCCAATATTAAATCACTCCCATTTCTTTTAATATTATTTGTTAAGGAGTTAATCCAATATCATCTGTCCTTGAGTTATTCAAATACATACTTTTCTGTCCACGGAAAGTCTACCTACCACATTCAATACACCATCTTCATACACAGTAAATACACCAAATACATTAAATACAATGATTTAATTACTGTCTAATTCCTAATTATTATTTTTAGGTTCTGCACATGAATAATTTTATTATAACAAGGTTTTTTCTAATACAAGAATGGCATATTATATTGGTAGGAATTAATTAATATTGCAAAAATTAAAGAAAATCATTAGTGTTGAATAAGACAAGTTAATTAATGTTTGTGAAGTACAAAAAATAGAGGCAGAACAGAAATGAAAACAGGCTAGAGTCATATCAGTGGAAGTAAGAAAGATTGGTAAGGTATTTGTTATCATTGGTAAAAATTAGAGTATGAGTGCAAATAAATAAGTAATGTTAGTCAAATAAAACACAAGTGATAGATTTAGTAGCATTGACAGTGAAGGCTAAGTTGGGAAAAGCTACTAAATTCAGATGAGGCACCATTTATTTAAGATGATGCCCAAACATCCTAATCCAACTTACTTGAAAGGAAATTGAAAATGTGCATCTTTAGATTTAAAGAAAGTATTAAAATTGTGAGGTTTTTAGTTCATATAATTGCAGCACTTCAGAATGTCTGGTCTACTTGCTACACGTATTTCCTTCACTAGACAATCAGTTCCACAAGCCAAAGACAGGTCTATCTTCTTCATTGTTAAAATCCAGGCAACAGGAATAATATCAGCACAAAGTAGCAGATTAATTAATAATGAGCAAAAAAGACTTCATGTAAGAGAACACTGATACAGTATATTTTGTCATTTAAAAGCTTCTGGCTTAGGTAAAATAAGAGACATACAAAATAGTCTGTTTAGACAACTTAGCAGAATAAGATGGATCTGCGCTGTGGAAAAATGGACACACTAGAAATGTCACTACTTCTGACCCTGGAGGTGGTGAATGGAAAACCAGTTATGGTAGAGTCCTCATTTAGCCTGGCATTTTAATGAGGAAATTAATACAGAGATACTCTATACAAAATGAGTTAAACATTGTCGTTTTTTTTTTTTTTTTCCCTCAGGTTAGCATGAGGAATAAAGCTGTTTTTTTTTTTTTATTTTTCTGTATAATTTGCACAATAGATTCAGAAATGCAGGTTGTGTTCAGTTTGGATTAAATTTTCTTCTTTTCTCAAAGTGCATGAGGTTTCATTACTTCTCGGTATAGAAGGAAAGTGATGAAATACTATATTTTGCATAATCACTGGTCTAGGTTCTGTGTAAGTGACTTTTCCATTCATACTTTTATTTTCATGTTTGCCTCTCATTTTTGCTTTAAGACCTGTCGGATACTAATTCTGGGGTTCCCTCACAGATGCATGTCTCCTTCCTGTGAGCTACACTGCCACTTATTCTGGGTTATAATTTCATTTAAGTGATTATTTTTAAATAGAATGAAATTTCACCTTTGTTGAGGCATATCTCACACTCTTCCATAATTATAGTAAATATGTTTCCTTCATTTCACTTGTAATTAACACAAAAGTGAGCCACAGTGCACAGAGAAACACACACACACACACACACACACACACACCAATTTTTCTCTGGAAAACTAATCATATTTATTCATCTTATTTAATCACACAATGTTAACAATTAGATTTTTTTTATTTAAAATGGTGAAAAGCTAGAAATTTATGTTACAAAATTCATTATTCTTAGTTTGGGAGGTTCATAATTCTGGATATGTGCTAACATCACATAAATGCAATAATTAATATTCAAACACTGGTTTACAGTAATACTTAAAGACTGTGAAATATATTAAATATGGATAAACTAGAAGAAATTAACATTTTCCCCATAATTCAGAATTAGTTTCCTCTCTAAAATTCTGTAGAACACCATAGTACTATTTTAATCAAAAAATATGTGTGTATACACAGAAGTAAATGTAATTTAAAGGTGTGTTATCTTACATTCTCAATTATTTTCCAAATAACCTTTTATCTGAATTGGCAGAGAAAGCAGGTCAGAAAATCTGCTTGTATTTTTGCAATAAATTCTGAGGAAGATGAACAGTGGTAGGATAATTTGTTAAATGGTGGTGTTAGTGTCAGGTCAATTTCATGTTCCATAGTTACCAATCTGGCAACTGGTGTAATTAGGTTCTTCCTGATATGGTCAGTTTTGTTTATACATTGTTTGTTCTAAATCAGTAGGAGGAACTGTTCAATAGAAAAGTTAAGATCTGAATGAGTATCTAGACATGTAACATATATCCAATGACATTAAATTCAGTAAGAATTTGATTGAGGAATATAATTATCATTGTTGCAGATGGTGGGTTTGGAGACTGTTGAGAAGTTCATGAGCAGGAGAAGGTTCAGCTGAGAAGTCCATGAGCAGGAGAAGGTAAAGTCAAAACTCAGAGGTCAGAAAATGAGAGCAAGAGTGGAAAACCTGGCATTAATTTTTAGTCCGTAATATATGATAAAATGTGGTATTCTACATAGATGGCTCCACCTCAGATTACATATACAACATTTAGTATAAGAAAATGAGAAATGATGATGTAAACTGTCAGTCAAATGGTGTTCCTAATGTATCACCTATGATATAACCACACATACTATAACCAGATAGAGGATATTATTTATTTTTTAAACTTGAAAGGTGAATTTTATTTATTTTTATATATCTGTTTACATTATTGTTATTTTTAAAATATTTATTTATTTATGCATACAGAACTGGGGTACAGGCCAGAGGTGCAGGGGCTGTAAGAGGATTTACCAGACACAGATTGGAGATCAGAACAGGCAGATGGACAAAGTACGCTACTGAAGGGAGCAGCAGGACAGACAGGAGAGTCCTGCTATGTCATGTGGTTCACTTCCAGGACGGGGGATAGAACCATTGAAATAGCTGTGGTTAGCTTGTAGTGCTGTGTCCTAACCCACTGTAGTACCAGGGAGGGCCTTTTTTTTTAAAGATTCATTTGATTCATGTATATGGAACTGGGGTACAGTTCAGAGGTACAGGATCAGCGAGAGGATTCACCAGAAGCAGAGTGGGGAGTAGAACAGGCAGATTTGACAAAGTACACTGCTGAGGGGAGCAGAGGCAAGGTCAGGAGAGTTTTTACAATATATGGAGGTCACCTCCCTGGCCGGGGATGAAACTCATGCTTAAGAGGCTGTGTTGAGCTTCATAGCTCACCCATTGGGCCAGGGCCAGACAGGGCCTAGTTGTATGCTTTTGATAAAAAACAGAAAACAAACAAACACACAAGAACTAAGTTCAATTCAATAATAGGAAGGCAAGGTAACAAACAAGAACCAGGTTCCAGGGTTTCCATAATATAAACATTTAATGGGCTAGGTAACCTGCAGCAGAAATGACAGAAAGCTCTGAATCTCAACTAGGTCTGAGGAAAGTTAAAAGAGAATTGGAACTTCAGAAGACTATGCTAAGTGAAATAAGCCAGAGGGAGAAAGATAATGCTGAATGGTTTCACTTAGTGGAATATAGAGAACCAAAACAAAGGATTGGTAAGTCAAAGTAAAAAAAAAAAAAAAAAAAAACTCAAGAAGTATGGCATTAAAAGTGAGGTTATGGGAATGGGGTGTCATGAGGGAGTGGGAAAGTGGAGAACAAAAGGGAGAGGGAAGACAATGGACTATGTTGGAGAACTATGGAGGTTGATGTTGGGTGTAATGTGGTAACACACATGTGATGAGATGTGACTCCATACCTCTGAATCATGTACAATATTGTGAACCAATATAACCTCAAAAAAAGGTAGGCATACAAAAGTAAATTGTTTTCAATATGCCAGCAGTGAATAATAGAATTGATTTTGTTCTTTTCCTCCCAGATTTGTCTGGCCATTTCTGTCCGTTTTGAACGGATCCTGGCCAGAAGGTGATTTAGGCTTGTGACGGGCTTTCAGGCCGTCTTCCTTGGGACAATTGTTTTTAGCTGGATGTTTGCCCATGAGGGATGAGTAACTTTGAGTGTTTTATGGGGAAACTATACTCCCCCTTTACTTCTCTCTATTAGACACTATTTGTATTGAAATAATTTTCCATTCCAAGTCTTGAACAGTAAGAGTATGTTTATCTTTATATGGCAGATAACATAAACTATTTAGAGTATACAGGTTTGGGGTCCTGGGGTGTCCCTTACCCCGACCAATTACAGAGCCAATGACTTAAAAAAAAAAAAAAATCACCCAAATCTTTATATCCAGAGCTCTGTATTTCTGGGATCCCTTGGATTTTCTATTTAAAAATATGTATCCCATAAACTTCCTGTTCTGTATGCCAAACTGTATTTCAGGAAATATACACTTAAATTGGAAAGTTATAGGGGATTGAGGTTAAGAATTAACAGGAAAGGCCCTCCCTGGTGGCGCAGCAGGTTAATGCACAACACTGAGAAGCTAAAGCCACTTCCGCATGAGTTC
>NW_004567103.1:85632307-85642046 GCF_000260355.1 Condylura cristata
AATTAACAGGAAAAATATTTTGAAAGAAAAAATATATAGGAGGAAAATGTATTGGGTTTTTGGAGAAGTCATGACATATAAACAAAATGGCATGACTTTTCCAAGAACCAAATATATGTATACTTCTACAACTGAATGTATACGTGCATGAATGCATATATGTATTCTTGCTCAGGTTAATGAAAGATTATTTTAAAAGCAAAACACCTGCTTCTTTGCTGTCATGTGTGGGGGCAGGGATTCTGATCTCAACATTTATTCTTGTATAGTATGATGGCTGATTGCCTGGGTTCAATTCCCATAGCCTCCACTTAGTAGACATGATTTAAGTGAATTCACCTTTTGGAGTCTCATTTCCTTCTTGTTTGCAATATGCATAACAATAAAACCTCCATCACTGTGTTTCTGGGACAATTGCATGTGTTCAGACACACATACTGGAGATAGTATTGCTTAATCTTGTCTAAGTACAAGGTCAAATTGCAATGTCACATACTTTCTCTGGGGAACTACCTGCTGAAAAGTCCTCTGTCCTCTGTATTCATCACTGGAATGTTTTCTGTTCCATTCATCTGAGAAGGAATCTATCAAGCAGTTTATGTTACCATAAAGAAACAAACAAACAAATAAATAAATAAATAACAAAAAACCCAAAGACAAGTAACCTGACATTTAGAGGTCAATGTCTAGTGCTACTGATTGGTTGATGAAAATGTAAAATGTGTGATATGTCCCCTTTTAGGATGAGAATATAAAATTTGGCAATTTGATCCACCTGCAATTCTTGTTTCACTTGTACCATTGTTTGTACCGATAAGTGTACAAGCAAAAGGACAGCAATATTTTCCAAGTCTAACTTCTTTAAATTATACAGAAGGTAAAGAAGAAGCTGAAGCAAATGGCCCTAGTGGGGATCATGAGAAGTGTGGCAGAAAGTGTTAAATTCCAAAATTATCTACTTGTGTCCATCAATTCAGAAGTCTATATATTTACTTGTTCAACAAAAACACATGTAATGTATCTGGTTCTAGTTTAGGCTGTGAGAATGAAGACCATAGCAGGACAGAGGCCCCTCTCTCCAGAATCTTACCCATACATATGACAGGTTTATGTGCCATGCCAAGTGAACATTCTTGTTATACTAGCTCTACAAAAATCAACTGTCAAAGAACTGACTCCTGAACAGGTCTGACTGAGCAACAATGCCATTTTCCAGTCAAAATGAGATTATATTTACTGCTTTGAATGTCTGTCATTTCGTATCTGGGCAGAACACTGTTAATTCCCAAGGAAGGATTAAATCAACATTTTCCTCCTATTACATTGTCTTTGTCCTGTTAGCCTCATCACTGCTCAGCTTCATACCTTAACTTATTCATTGATTCAGTCAATAAATCTGGGGAAGCCAATCACATATACAAAATAATACAATGCAATAAGCATAGTAAGATTATAGAAACAAGTAGAAAAAAAAAGTAGAAAAAAATAGCTAAGGGAGTCGAGTCATAAGAAAATGGGAAACATGAGGGCCTCCTTTGTGGTACAGACATTCAAGTCTCATCACTGTTAGGCTATCACCAGCACAAGTATGAGTTCAAACCCTGCCAGTGTACTGACCCACTGCTCCCCTAAGTAGTGCATTTCAATAGAGCTGCCTGTTCTGCTCCCCACTCTGTCTCTGGTGAATCCGTTTACTTCCTGCACATCTGACTGACCCCCCAGTTCTTGTAAGCATAAATAAATAAAAATATATCTATTATTTAATAAGAATAAGAAAATTGGAAACACTAGAGTGATACTTCATAAAATCTCGGTACTTCTAATGTACCAAATAGTAGCATTAAGCCCCTGCAGGGGAGCAGAAAAGGCCTCACAAGGCCGGGCTTGCAGGGCAGCATGAGTCACATGTTTGGTAAGCAAAGATGGAAACAGCAACTTGTTATAATAGGTTAAACACTCAGCTGAACTGTGATAGCCCCAGCATCTCCCAGAATGACTTGGACAGAACATGAGCAGCTTAAGAGTAGAGTATGATGAGAAATCTTTCAGTCACCATGCAGTACTCCCAGGTAAGATGTCTCTCCCCAGGGGGTGAGGAAGCAGAGGCCAAGCAACACTGAATGACCTGTCCATAGTCTCAGATTAAACGGCAACACTGTGAATAGAATTCATCATTTCTCAGCTTTCAAGTCCACTTGGTTTTGTGTTTTGTATTAAGTACCAAGATATATATATATATATATATATATATATATGAACTGCTGACAGAATTACAGTATTTTCCTACTGTTCTCTAGTGGATGCTTCCAGATACAACTTGCTTTTTTTAATATTTTACTTCTTTTGTAAATAAGAGAGAAATTCTGAATGAATCCAAAACATGTCCTTTCAGAAACATTTTCCCCTGAGACTGAATGAGATGCTATCGTTTTGGGTGCTAATATTTTAGCATTATTCTTATTAGCTATACTTTTTACTCATGAAAATCATCTCAATTAAAATTTCTCCAGACAATAAATTATCAAGTTAAAGGTTTACCTGCTGTAGCAGAAAACACAGATTAATTAAACAAGGCTCACATTAGTTTCTCATTTTTTAAATATTTATTTATTTATGTATACAAGAACTGGGATACAGCCCAGAGGTGTGAGGGGTCAGCTGACTCACCAGAGACAGAGTGGGGAGCTATGGGCAAGACAGGAGAGGTCTGCTCAGACAATGTGGGTCAGCTCCCTGGTGGGGATCAAAGTAATGCCACAGTGAATGGAGATAGCTTGATCCTTCTAAGACTTTAACCTCTATGCCACCAGGGAGTTCCAACTAGTTTATAGTTATAAATAGGTCATAAGAAGATGGAAACTCATCTACTTATAGGCTAACATATTATAGAATTATCAATGTCTTGTGGCAACACCTTTCTTATAGTTGAAATGTCTCAATTCAGGACAGATAACAGTTGCAGCAAGAAGGCAGGTGAATAAGCAGCAATGGAATGCCTTGGATTGAAAACAAAGATTATTGTATGTTTGTTGTATTAACAACTTATCTCAAAGTGATTCAGTTTTTCTCCCCAACACCCTCTTTTTGCTACCAAAATTTTTGGAGACAGTTTCTAATGTCAATAAAGATGACAGTGGAAATAATTGTTCAAATGATTTCAGTAAAAAATCAAACAGCATATATGTCTTACATATTTTATAGTTAAAATGAAGTTTACATTAGAGACAGCAAAACTTTTTTTTTTTTTTAAGATTTATTTATTTGTTCATACAGAACTGGGGTACAGACCAGAGGCTCAGGGGCGGCGAGAGGCTTCACCAGAGACAGAGTGGGGAACAGAACAGGCAGATTGACGAAGTACACTGCTGAGGGGAGCAGCGGGCGGGTCAGGAGAGGTCTGCCACGCCATGTGGTCACCTCCGGGGCAGGCGGGAATTGAACTCATGCGGAAGTGGCTTTAGCTTCTCAGTGCAGTGCTCTAACCCGCTGCGCCACCAGGGAGGGCCACTTTTTTTTTTTTTTTTTAAGATTTATTCATATACAACTGGGGTATAGGCCAGATATGCGGAGGGTGAGAGGATTCACCAGAGACAGAACAGGGAGCAGAACAGGCAGATGAACAAAGTACACTGCTGAGGGGAGCAGTGGGCGGGTCAGGAGAGGCCTGCCGCGCCATGTGGTCACCTCCAAGGCAGGCAGGAATCAAACTCATGCAGAAGTGGCTTTAGCTTCTCAGTGCAGTGCTCTAACCCGCTGCGCCACCAGGGAGGGCCACTTTTTTTTTTTTTTTTTTAACAGAGGGATTATCTCAGTTAATTGTGGCATATGTAGAGGTAATAAACATAATCAGTCCAAGAAATATATATGTCTCTTTCATAAAGGATATATTAGCCTAGAAAAAGAGGTGATATATTGATGATAGATAGATAGATAGATAGATAGATAGATAGATAGATAGATAGATAGATAGATAGATAGATATCTGAGGAAATTAAATGATCAACATATTCTAAATTGTTCAATACTTAGGACATCTTAATCAATTTTGGAGGCAACTAAAAATCCCAAAGAAGCCCAACATAAAGGTAACAGAATTGAAATACTTTGCTGATCTATGGTGAGCTTTAGCATATGAGTTATTTAACTTTAGGTACTCTATATGTTAAATGGAGATTTAAAAAAAAAAATACCCTTTCCTACCTTACAGAATTCTCAATCTGAGCAATTGGGATTAATTTGTTAAATAACTTGGTAAAATATTGACACTGTGCAATATGAGTCACCAGTTAGTAGTGAGATGAAGTGGTGATTTTAACAAGGGATTATGGAATCTATAACATTTGACAACTGGATAGACAACAGCAATGAAAAAGGAGAGAGGTGTTTGATATTTCTTAGATTAACCTATGGGTAGATGAGCTATTGATGCTATCCCCATGTTTAGGAATAGAAGGAGTAGAAGTTTTGGGGCAAGTTAAGAGAATAGTTGCATATTCATTATGTTGACTTCAAGATGTTGGGGAATCCAAGTGGAATGATATAGGAAAACACACACACACAAACACACACAGAGAAGTCAGAAGCTATTGGCAAATAATACCAGAAGCAAATGTGCATTCAAAATTGGCTTGGGGAATGATGACACTTTGTGCAATGAATAAGGGGAAACTACAGAGTGTGGGCTCTTCATTTTATCTATACATCTGAATAATCTATGCAGTTACGTAAACCTCAGAAACATTAGTAATTAAGTTTCCTGTCAATATTCTCTCGTAATCTTTGAAGTGTCTTATACCCATTTAATTAGATTGCCGTTTATATAACCATTACCTCAAAGAAAGGATGTAATATGGGAGTTTAAAAAGGGAAACTGTCATTGCTGTTTTTTGATGTTCCTTAATTTATGAGCCCTGAATGAAAAGGAAATTCTAAAACCAGATTAATAAGGGTACCACAGTCTACTTCCACAGAAATATAACCCAGAACAATCTTGCCTGGCAATGTTCATTTAAGTAAACATTAATTTTATTTATGAAAGGTTTTTAGCCCTCACTCTCCTGGAGTAACACTGGGGATCACAGAGAAATAGTAGCACTGAGGTCCCTGCAGATCAACAGAAGGAAGATGTGGCAAAAAATTCAAGGCCCAATGACCAAGCCCTCATGTGTCAGGTCTCAGTAAAATTCCACATCCCTCACTATGAGTGAATTCTTGTGTCCCCTCCAAAGTCAATCATTGAAGCCCTGGCCACCGCTGTGATGCTATTTGGAGGTGAAGACTTTAGGAGGAAAAGTTAAATGCAGTTATGAGGCTTGGAGTTGGGGCTCTCGAAATGGGAATGGAGGCCTAATAAGGAAAGAAAGAACTCCTTTTCCAGCTCCTCCCATGGGCCCTGAACTGAGAGAAGTCCCAGAGGCCTGAACAAGGCAGCTTTCAGAACGAGGACTTTACCAGGTGCTGATCATGTTGGTCTTTCAAGCCCAATGATTGGCCACGAGAATGGGAGATATAAACATCTCTTGTTTCATTCTCTCAATCAATGACATTTTTTTTCTTCAGCCTTTGCAGAAAAATACCCCTCTCAAACCTGCAGGAAATGTCATAATAAAAATGGGGAATGCAAACATCCAGAGATGAAGTCAAGACAAGCAGATGACTTACTGAAATAGGATTTAGTTGTTGAGAAACACAGCTGATGCCATTTTTCTCATGCCCATTTTATAGTGTGAGATGAGAGCCTCTTTATTTCCAAACAAGTTCCACAGACTATTCTCATGAGCAAGTCACTAAGAACCTTCATAATTATATTAAAATAATAATAATAATTGTGGAAAGGGAAATATGAATATATAGTAAAGAAATCTGAAAATTCAGGAAACCACAGTAGAGATAAGAATTCTAAAAGGAGGTGCATGTGCTGTAGAGAATGCCAGAGGAACAGCTGCTGCACTTGAACAGTGATCAGAGATGCAGGTGACGGGACAGGGGTTGAGGCGGAGGGCACAGACCTTTGAAAAGTTAATTGAGAAAAGGAAAACAATACATTAAGAGAAAGGGAGAAGAAATGGTCTCTCTCTCTCTCTCTCTCCCTCTCCCTCTCCCTCTGTCTCTCTATGTTGTGCTTGTTCTTTCTGGGTCTCCCTGGTAGCCTAGAAGTTAAGTCTCAGTGCTATCACCACTGCAAACTGAGTTTGAGCCCTAGCCAGGGAACTAACCCACATGGCACAGTAGATGATCTCTCCTGTATTGCCAACTCTAACCCTCTATAACCTCTGGTCTGCACCCTAGTTCTCCTATGCAGCAAATAATAAGTGAAATCTTTAAAAATAATAATAATAAAATACAATTTTTGTTCTTAGGATGTCCCTAATGGAAAAGTTCTAATGGATAATGAAGTTCATGATTTTGCAAAGTGAGGGCATTGTGAACATATAAATGGGCAGCTAATGCTTATTTATGCAATGTACTCCCCATGACAGGAATGATTTTAAACACATTTGTTATAAAATTTTGCTTATTTTTATAGCAAAATTTATGAGTTAAATACTATCACTGTAAATTTTTAAATGAAACACATGCACATGTACCCACATACAGGTTAAATCCTAAGATGCACACCTAGGGCAGATTTGGAATTGGAGCTCAAACATGTGACTGAAACTTTCCCATACTCCTCAATCTGAGAATCTGAGAGTCCAAGTGCCCCAGAGCAAGCTCAGGCCTGTAGTGAGGTGTTTTGAATTTTGAGAGAAACATAGTGTTTCTTGATATCTGTGGAGCACCCTGTGAAATTCTTGGGACTGTTTGTGGGCATTTTTAACTAAATGCTACCCTGTGTTTGCAGTTATTTACTGCTATAAAAAGTACATGCTGGGCTCTCCCTGGTTGCATAACAGATTAAAAGCATAGTATTATGAAGCACTCCTAAGCCATTTTGCCATAGGTTCAATCCCTGGCCAGGGAGCTGACCCACATGGCGTGGCAGACTTTTCCTGAACTGCCCACTGCTCCCCTCAGCAGTTCTGCTCCCACTCTGTCTCTGGTAAATCCTCTCACTGCCCCTGTACCTCTGGCTTGTACCCCAGCTATTGTATGCATAAATATAATAAATATATAAATCTTAAAAAAAAAGGTACATACCATGTTAAAAAAAAAATCACTGTGAAACAAGTTACCAGGGTGATGGGATCCAGACTAATCCCACAGGTTGAGAAACTGTACTGTACCCAGCTGGTATAATTGTACAACATCAATAAATAATAGTGCACAGAGTCCTCTAAAATATTTTATTTCAAATTTTAGGTATGCATACACAGATATGTATTATCTATCTAACAGACAGAATTTGGTATATTACAAATATTTATGGTTTTCGACTTAGCTGCTTAAATTGCACTGTTGGATTAATTCCTAGTATTGCAATGAAAATGTTACAGAGACCCACTAGAACCTAACATTTTAAAAAGGTCTGACATACTTTAATCTGTTGGAGAGCAAAGATCTAGATGTGGAGAAGGAATGTACTTTGCAATGGAGAAGGAATGCACTTTGCTCTTTGACAAAAGTAAATAGGAACAAAACATATATTCAGGTAACATTTTCAATTAAAGAGGTTTAAATGAATTTTTACTCCTTTGTTCACGATCTACTCAGTGAGTACAGAGTGAAATTGTCTGTTTCAATCAGGAGCTAAAACTGAATTAAAGTGTTGATAAAACTAAAACAGTTCTTGAGTTTTAAAGGTTTAAAGAATCTCTATCTTCTTATACATCTAACTGCATGTAAGGGCTCAATAAATGCATAGCTATTCATTTTTGTAAAAATACATTTCGTTGAAACTTTTGGAAAAATATGAAAAAAACAGGGGAATAAAACCTATGATTTTGTAGTTTACCATGACATATCTGAAATATATGGTTCCTGTGGTTTGATGAGATGGTTTGTATACAATACACATACATATGCTTTCTGTACAAATCGATAAGCACAAAGAAGTTGGATTTTCTGAAATGAATGCCTGCTGGCTTTTTCAAGAGGCCTATACAACTGCTGAACTAAAATGTGCTGGAGAAACAAATATTAAAAAAAAAAAAAGTTTTAATTTAAGGTGTCTATCGATATACTCCTTATGTCTCTCCTAACCCTTAACCATGCTGTGACTGAGATTGTCAGTAACCTGACAAAGTACAGCTTTCTGATCCACGTTGATCTATTTTGAGATCTGAGATAGGTCAGTGAGAATTAGAAGCTGAAACCAAAAATAGGTATTCGACCCAAAAAAGAATCAGTGTTTAGAAGAAGGAAGGTGTTTAGATTCCATATGGAAGCAGAAAAAAAAAAAAAAAAAGTCTTAGACTTAGAATGAACTCCCATTTTAAATAAAATTTCAGCAAAATCACTTGATCATATGCTTTGATAATTTTTTCAGTGTGTCTGTATAGATTATATAATAAAATATTTATTTTTTCAGTTTAGATTTTTATCATGTCTCCAATTTTTTACATTACAATCATTAAAAGTATGTTCTACTGTAAACAAACAAAATATAAAACAGCTATTTGTAGGGGGAAAATGGCATAGGAATAAATAATAGGAATTCAAAATGTATAGATAAGTATTCTTTAAAACATTTATATAAATATCCCATCAAAATCTTTAAGGATGGTCCTTCCTAGTGGCACGGTGTGTTGAAGTGCAGCAAGGGAGTTGCAGCCGCTTCAGTGTGAGTTCGATCCCCAGCCTGGGAGGTGACCCACATGGCACAGAAGACCTCTCCTGACCTGCCCAGAACTACCCTCAGCAGTGTATTTCAGTAGATATAACTATTTTGCTCCTCACTCTGTCTCTGGTGAATCCTCTGACCATCCCTATGTCTCTAGCCTGCACCCCCATTCTGTATGAATACATAATCTTAAACGTTATTCCCCCTTGAAATCTCATGTATCTGCATATTCTCAGGCTGCCTTGGAATGTCTTTGGAACTCTCTGCCATGGAACAAATAACAACATACTCTTTTACATAGAACAGGGCAGACAGAAATAAGAGATCTTCTACCTCCACAAGAGCCTCCCTGGTCCACAGAGCCCCCACCAAGTCCATCTCAGCTTCTGAGATGCACTCCTTGGTCCTCAATGACGCCCCAACACTGAGACCACTAAAGCCACTTTCAGCTTACATTTGGTCCAGGCCAAAATGATTTTGTTTCCATACATTGCATATCCTTCCATGTCATCCTTTACATCCTTGGCATCTTCCTTACTGTTGGAAACTACAAAACTAAATCTTCTGGAGGTTCTGGTCCCCCATTTATTGACTTACCTCCCCTGAATGGAGCAGTCAAAGATCCTGTTTCATGACTCTTATGGGGTCTCCTCAACAGACCTTTGATAGGCAGATTTGTGTATGTCTGGCTGCTGGTGTAGGATGACCCTCTAGATACTTGTAACAGCAGCTTGAATTTTCTGCCTTCAATTTTACTTTTATTACAAAATATGCAGTAGCTTCAAGTGAAGCCTCTATACATGCTTACCTTTTGTATTTGTCATTTTGTTTCTGAGATCATTTGGTTAATTGCCTTCTTTAAAATGCTTCATGAAGAGTTTCTTCTGATGTAACCTTAAGAATGTATGTTTAAAAGTAGAGGGCTTAGGCCCTCCTTGGTGGCGCAGTGGGTTAAAGCACAGCACTGAGAATCTAAAGCCACTTCCGCATGAGTTCGATTCCCGCCTGCCCCGGAGG
>NW_004567103.1:85642466-85643629 GCF_000260355.1 Condylura cristata
GTGTGTGTGTGTGTGTGGAGGGGGAGGTATGCTGGTGAGAGGACTCACCAGAGAAAGTAGGGAACAGAGCAGACAGATGTATACTGAATATACTTCTAATGGGAGCAGTGGGTGAGACAGAAAAGGTCTTCTGTACCATGTGGGTCAGCTCCCTGGCTGACCCACAGACAGAGTGGGGAACAGAACAGGCAGATCGACTGAATTCAGGCCATCAGGATGCTAATGCTGAGACTTATCTCCTAGGTTACCAAGGAAGCCCAAAAACTACCATTTAGGATTCATAATTCTAAACGGTATTTCCATCTCGGTGGTTTTGACTTTGGCCTTTCTGTCTGATGTAGGACAGGTAAATGGATCGTCCATCTATTTCTGTTCCCTGTTTTTCTCCCATGGTTCTCTGCATAAACTTTTATCTTAAAGTTTATTATGTTGCCCCTTCATTTTTTCAGTTTTTGCTTACTAATATGATCTCTATAGTCTCTTAAAATACTTCTTTGGATTTATCTTGAGTATCTTTGTGAGGCAGATTTTGTTTTTTCTTTTAAAGTTTTATTTATTTATGCATACAGAACTAGGGTGCAAGCCAGAGGTGCAGTGGGGGGGGGGAGGGTGATAGGTGAGAAGATTCACCAGGGACAGAATGAGGAGCAGAACAGGCAGATCTATTAAAACACACTGCTGAGAGGAGTAGCAGTTGGGAGAGTAGAGTTCTGTGCATCCTTATCCATTGTGCCACCAGGGAGGACCCATGAGGCAGATTCTTAATCAAACATGTTCTTGTATCTTGATCTTCCTTACTGGCTTTTCCCTTCATGTTTCATCTCATTGCCAGTGAGTTATAAGGATTTTTACCATATCTTCAGCAGATCCAACATCCACACAACCAAATGTATTAGACACACAAATCCTGACATCCACAAAATTAGGTCGTTTTTAACAAATATTTCACTGATACTTAATTTTAATTTTGAAACAGATTTGTTTAGGTTCCCAACAAAGAAGTTGAATGATGCAGATGGTTCGTTGGCTTTTTCTTCCTGTTTCTTGGCTTCAGAAATTGCCTTCTGTTTGGCCATTTTCCTCTATCTTATCATCATCCTTTTCATCTTCTGCTGTCGTAATCTTGGTCTTCAGAAGCACAGCTTTTGCAGGAGTTTTTTTTT
>NW_004567103.1:85644044-85651317 GCF_000260355.1 Condylura cristata
TATATATATATATACTGGAGAAACTAGTTTCATATCAGACATACATATTTGTATGGGTGTAAGACCTCCTCAAATGATCCATTTTCAGAATTTCCTGTAGCTTTACCACTGATTGAAATAAAAATAATTTGCTTAAATACCAAACTATGTCAAAGCATCAGCTTTCTAAACAAAGGGATAATGTTTATTTTTCTTAAAAGTTTCTCAGTAAATAAAGTTCTCACATTGCAAACATGTAAAGGGTATAGGAACACAAATGAAGGTAACGTATCTAGACTTCATTAATTAATATTATGAATGCATTCATATATAATCACTGATTTATGCACACACACAATAGGAATATAGGTAAAATTTATACAACAAAATCAACTAAGGAAAAGTATGTACATAAATAGAATGTGTTTGTAAATTATCTACAAATAACTTATACACAAGGTTGAAAGAAAAGACAGAAGTAAAAAAATACAGAAAATAAGAAACATGAAACTAAAAAAAAAATAGATTTATAGTAATCAATCTTAACCTCCTCCAAAAAATAGAAGAGGGTTCAAGAACTCCACTTTTTGAAGTTATTGTTACTCTGTACACTATGTCTATAGATTGCTGATACTGGGGAAAACTGTTAATGGATTTATGCAATTTTTCTGTATTATTGCAAACAAAATGATTGACACATTAAAAAAACTAAAATAAAAGAATGTGTAACATGTATACACAATAGAATACTACTCAGAAATAAAGAAGAAACCTTGTAATTTCAGAACATGAATCCAACTGGAAGTGTGTTTGTTAAGTGAAACAACTAAGAAGGAGAAAGACCAATACCAAATGACTTCACTCATATATGACATATGAAGAAACAGAACAAAGGAAAAGAAAACTAAACCTTTGGCATCTGACTATAGAATTAAGGCTACCAGAAGGTTTAGGTGGAACATGGGATACAAAAAAAGGAAGATGGGGTCCAATGGATTATGGATTATGGATGCTTTGGTGATTGGATTGTTGTGATAAAAAAAGTACAATAAGAGAGGTAAACATATTACTCTAAATCATAAACAGTATGGTAAACCAATGTAAACTCAATAAAAATGAAACAATAATGCAATTATAAACTTAAATAAAAATTAAACATGTTTTATATAATTCATTCTTATTATTTTGTAAATATGTTTTCAAAATGAAATATATCTGAAATTACTGGCATTTAGTAAACATTCAATTGATCTGAAATGCCCTTCCCTTTTCTAATTTCCCATTCCTTTATAGACATCCTTGACTTGTTGCAAACTGAAATTTTCCTTCCAATGGATGTATCACACTGTTCTCAAACTCTCAACTTTGATGATATTGTCTGAACTCTTCCAGGAAGATGATCTGCACTATTACATTTCAAGTGTGGGAAGTAGGTAACCTCAGGAATAGAACTGGTACAATATGTGTGCATACACACATACAACAGGTAAAAGCTCTTATAACTATATAGGTTAGATTTTGATAGCATGTGTGTATGCATATACATATATTCATGCACATATATGAACATATATTGTATCTACACACACGTATATGTACACACATGTGTATATATGTATGTGTATTTATATGTGTATATATATATAGAGAGAGAGAGTTATATAGAGTCTATAGAGTCATATAGAGGTTATACATATATATTTAAAATTCAGTGTGTATATATGCATATATATACATATACATACATACACACATATATATTCATATTGTTTATATACATGTACATATGCCTATACATGTGTATATATGTATCTATACATATGTAGCCATATGTATAGATACATATATGTGCATGTATGGAGAGAGAGTTATATAGAGTCTATAGAGTCATATAGAGGTTATACATATATATTTAAAATTCATTGTGTCTGTAGACTATTTTTGTGTCAAAAAACAGGGGTGAAAGCCAGAGATGTTGGGGCGGGGGTGAAAGTAATCACCAGATACAGAGTAGGGAGGAGAACAGGTAGATTTACTGATATACACTGCAGTGGGCGAGACAGGAGAGGTCTACTCTGCCATGTGTGGGTGAGCTCCCTGGCCAGGTATTGAATTCAGACTGTAGCAGTGATAGCATTGAACTTAACTCCTAGGCCACCAGGGAAGCCCCCTTATAGCATATTTTGATTAAAGGCAGGGAGACACAAAGGGTTGTTTCCCACCCCACTAATCATCATGTTATCCTCTGAGGTTCTTAAGGACAGATCGAAGTCTAAGGAGTTAAGTATCAGCCTGCTTATCCTTGTGGTATTCCAGAAGACAGGTGAACTGGAGCACATATCTCAGGTTCCAAATCATCACAGGCATAATATGTCTAGTCAACTTTCCCCAGTAACAATCAAACATTTATACCAGCAGATGGTAGTTGGCAGTTAAAAGAATAATAAATGTCCATAAATGTCTAGATGCATTTACTCACTGTGCTATGTAACCTTGCTGCTCACAGAGTTAAACAAAAACTAGGTTCTTTATTATAAAGTGCTTCATTTCATTGTGAACCACTTTAAACTATCAGCAAACACCCATGCTTCTATGAAGGGTAAGCTCTACAGACTATCTTCATTCCCAGGGTTGAATGAGAGAAAAGGGATCTCCCCCAATAGGTGATGTGAAGATACTGAAAGACATTTTATCTCCACTTCAAATACTATGCTTTCTATTTTGGTAAAAACTTTCCCACTGGCCAAGGTTAGATGCTGCTTTCTACCTTATTTCTCCTGAGCTATGGACAGGGGAAGTCAAACAGGGCATGAAATAAGAGGAAGGATCACATAACCACATCTGTGACTTGTTCCTTAACTAAAAGCAGCCAAATAGCCTTTTCCAGAAAATGACACTCGTGTTCCTTTATATACCATAAGCACTGAGGTCGTCAAACTTCCATTTATTAATTGTGGATGCTTTCATGTGTTGCCCTGGGCTTTAATGTCGATGTTTGCTTACATTTCAAAGTAATAGAGTCATTTATTTTCTTTATGGTGGCCTAGCAATTTTAGGTAACACTTTTATATCTTTTCTCTTGTGAAGACATCAGTATTTTTATTCAGAATATACCAAAACTTGGGAAGGCAGGCAGTCATTTTTACAGCAACCATCAGGGAAATCACAGATTTTGATAGATTCAGTGTATATTTTCTATTAAAAAAAAACCTCAGTGGGATTAGAACTTCTGCATGGAGTTTAGAAACCCCGTAGGAGAATACTAAATGTACGAGAGAAGCAGCACTCCTGATTTAATTAAAATAGACACTTGAGAAGAAATTAAAAATTCAGAAATAGAAGAACTGTTCACTGGGCCCTTGTCAGTGTCTCTCTCCCCAGGCTTCTCCCTCTAGTCCATTTCTAGAATATCTCCTAGAAACTCCTGAAGACAAATTTCACAATTCAATTTTTAATTAAAATCTACCAGTGATCAATGTTGAGACACATTACAACAAGCTGCATACCTCTTTGTACACATTCAAGACTCCGTACCTGGCAGACCTGGCCATCTTTTCCAATTATTCATTATGCCTTCGCTCTTCATCAACAGAGTGATGAATCAGTACTAACAAAGCAGACTACTTACTATGTACGCCTGTGTGTCTTTGCACTACTTAATGCTACTTCCCTTAATGTTTCACACTTGTCTCTTGTCTATTATTGGTGGGTGGGTGTTGAATCTGATCTTTTTTTTTTTTTTTCCTTCGAGGTACAGACTTGCCTTTAGTGGTCTTCATTTGTGAATTTGTTTGTAGGAACTAGTGAGGGTAGATATTAAAGGGCTGAATCTCTCCATTTTATGAATTTAGGATAATAGTATTTTTTTAGCAATCTCTATTAGAGTAGGGTTTTAATTCAGGCTTGATGTGAATTGTGGCAACTGATCAATGTTCTGAAGCTTCTAATTCCATGAGAAGTTTTAAACACAATACTTATCCCACAAAAAAATCATGTGTGTGAGCTTTCTTTCCTTCTCTCCACAAATATCAAGTCTAGGGCCCTCCCTGGTGGCACAATGGGTTAAACTGCAGTACTTTGAAGCTCGCTGCACCCACTTCAGCCCAAGTTTGATCCCCTACCAGGGAGGTGACCCACATGGTGCATCAAACCTCTCCTGACGTGCCTGCTGCTCCCCTCAGCAGTGTACTTTGTCAATCTGCCTCTTTTGTCTTTTGCTCCCCGCTTTTCCTCTAGTGAATCCTCTCACCACCCCTGCACCTCTGACCTGTACCCCAGTTCCCAGTTCTGTATGCACAAATAAATAAATAAATTAAAAAAAAACAACAACAAAAAACCTCAAGTCTGACGTACTCATTTTGTCATCAGCATTTATTATGCACACATACTTTGTGCTCACTCTTGTTTGGGTTTGTGGATATAACAGTCACTCTAATACAACAGAACAATGTCTACACTTGGCAAAGTTTTACTTAGTGAGAGGGATAAAAATAAGCACGGAAAATATATTTTCATACCATCACTTAGTAGATCAAATATCACCACAGGGAATGGAAGACTGACCTGGGTTCCAGCAGGTTGCATTGACTGGACAGAGATTCCCACAAATGAGAGCACAGCTGTCTTCCTGGGTGACCTCTAGAGGGTCCCCCTCACTTCCTCAGTCTGTTGCAATATTTCCTATCTTTAACCTACATTCCTTCTGCTCCAATTTAAATCATTCCCCTGGGTTCTTCCTTTTAGAACCTGAGTTCTGAGAGACTGAAAGGGCATAAGGACTTCTAAAAAGTTCAGGGAAAAGGTTGGAGAATGGAACTTGTCTAATTTAAACTAGAGCAGAATTTGGGAGTTAGCAGAAAGCAATTATATAGTTGGCCAGGGCCAGGGCCATGGGGCCAATGCCTCCACATCGCCTCTCTATCAGTTGTTACACACATTTAATAAAGATTGATTGTAATATTGTTATTTACACGTTGAATTTTTACCTATGTAGCATTCTATTTATTTTAAAAAAATTACATTAAGAACACCTGCTAATCATCTGCATCAGCTAATTTAAGAGGAAAAATTCTAAGAATACTTTTACATTTTCTAATTAGGTGAGAAGTAGGAGTTTTAATTAATGTCTTAATTAGCATATATCATCTACTCCTGACACTGAATTATTTGAATCCAGGCCTTGATTACTATATTGATGTGTTCTGTTTTTTCTACTTTTCTCCCCCAAAATATAAGTAGCAGACATGTTTTCTGTGTAGGCATCCTTGTGTGCGCCAAAGCAGTGCAACTGCCCAGCCACATTCTTGGGAGATTGGTTTCCTCGTCTCACTCCTGTTGCCTCTTTCCTCTGCTGGCTTGAGGCTCTGTTCCTGGAAGCCCACAGAGTAGTATATCTGCTCTATAACCAGGAGGCTTCCTAATGCTCATCTGAGGATTCTAGGTTGGCGTTTGTTGTTTTGTTTTCAGAATCCAAATGAGAAAAAAGAATAACCAAACTCCTATAGTAAACAAATGAACCACAATGTAACACCATCACAGAAATATATATGTAAAAGTTCCTATAATAGAGCTCTCCCTAATGACTCAACAGAGTAAAAACACAGCACTGTGAAACTGGCTGTAGCCCCTTCAGTGCGAGTCTGATCCCCACCAGCGAGATGACCCGCAAGGCGCAGCAGACCTCTGCTGACCCATTAGCTGCAAGGGGAGATGACCCGCAAGGCGCAGCAGACCTCTCCTGACCCACTAGCTGCTCCCTTCAGCAGTATCCTTCATCCATCTGCCTGTTCTGCCCCCCACCCTGTCTCTAGGGAATCCTCTCATAGCCTCTGCATCTCTTGGCTATACCCAGAGATGCATAAATAAATAAATATTTAATATATATATATAGTAGTGAAATGAAATGTTGAACTATTCCCCAAGGTCACTTTCAAAATGACTTACACTGTGAAAGGTTAGTGAAAATCAGGCACACGTGCAAGTTGGGGCTCTGGTCTTCCAGAATCACTGGGTTATGCACAGCATGATGTGGAGTACATCAAGTCTGGGAAGCCACCTCTTGTTGATTTGGGTGTTTATATTATAAATGTTATATAGAAAAGGAAAGAAAGCCACTTTCTTTTGGTATAATTTGTACAAGTAGCTGGAATGAGCTAATAAGTTTATTGTATACAATCACAATGCCTTGCTGTCAGAGAATCAACTTCAGTTGTGACAGGTGCAGGAATGTCAAGCAAAAGGCGGCAGAGTGAAGATTTATTAAATATGTGTAAGAAATGCACATATTGTGCTGTTGGTGGCTGCTCATACTTTACGTCAACCCTATCCTCCATCTTGAATGACTGCTAGAACAAAAATGGCAGGGAAATGCAAACTATATTTTGCAGACATTTATTAAGTTGACTTCCAAATTTTGTTTAGCTTGGGTAAGTCAGATGTACTTGATACTATTAGTTTCTGATGCACATTGTAGCAGGTTGAATCCCTGGGCCGAAGCTGGCATCCTGAGGGCTCACTACCCCTTGCGCGTGCCCTAGTACAGATGTTTTCTGCTCATAGAGTAGGTAACAGCCAGGAACCATAGAGGGGCTTTGGGAGTAATACTCTAAAGCTCAACCTAAAATGTATTTTTATCTTGCCTAAACCTCAATAAGCATGTGATACACTATAATAAACCCCTTTCAACTAAAACCAGCTAAGATAAAACTCTGTCCTTTGTAACAAACCACTACAAAGGCAGTTTGAACCCATTTCCGTGTAAAATGCTTCTATATTAATCAATCATTTCTTATTTAATAAAACTAGCTAATTCTGATAGTATAATTCTCAAAAAATGGTTGTATTTGTTCTTTTGTTTCTCTTGGAATAGAAGTTTTATTTTGATCCCATACTTCTAGATCATATACAATGCCTTCAATCAATGTTAATCAATGTTAATTCAATTATTTTTTTCTACTTTAATAATGAATGCCTAGATAACAAGTGTAGATAGTATATGGAAATAATTTTAATAAGGGATCATTGCTTTGGTTTTCTGCATGTCATTTTGAGTCCTAGAACAAGCAGAGATCCCTTAGGGTCAGAATAGAATAGGAAAAGACTGAGAGGATCAAGAAGGCTCCAGAGATAAGGGCAACAAATCCCAAAGGGAACTAACCAAACACCCCAGGAATAGGTTCAACAGGACATTCTGGAAAAAGGCTGATAATAATAATAATAATAATAATAATAATAATAATAATAATAATAATAATAATAATAATAATAATAATAATAATAATAATAATAATAAAAG
>NW_004567103.1:85651902-85669612 GCF_000260355.1 Condylura cristata
CCACCCGCTGCTCCCCTCAGCAGTGTACTTCGTCAGTCGACCTGTTCTGAATCCTCTCACTGCCCCTTCATCTCTGGCCTGAACCCCAGTTCTGTAATGCATAAATAAATAAATCTGAAAAAAAAAACAAGTTCATGCTGGTATTTCCATTTCAAATTCAAGAAAGCATGAGTGTCTTTTGGAGGACCAAGAAGAGATGGATGAGAACCAGTAAAAGAGGGAACATAATGATCTATAGTGGTGGCACACTGTGGCATCAATGCCTGTAAAGATTGGGTGCAATCCTACATTTCCATAAGGGAAACCATTATGTAAACCTTTATTAACTCAATATTTTCGTTTCTTAAAGGATACATGAACTTTACCTAACTTGGGTGACTTCTTATTTCCTTTGTCTTGAACTTTAATGAAATCAAGAAAATTATTATTTTCTTTATCTCATAATACATATTCAACACATTCAACAGTCTCACATAATAATACCAATGTCAACTTCAACAATATAGCAACTAAGCTAGTTAATATGCACTTTTTTCTTTCAATATAATTCACGGGCATAATAGTAATATTGTGTTTTACATAATTGCAGATACTTATTCTTGAATTCATTAAATTACTAACTTGAAAATGTTTATTTCACTTTAATTTTAGTGATATTTTATTTTATAAATATGCAAAAGAGACATATACTTATAAATAAAAATATAGAATATATTGTATTTATTATTATTTTTTAATTTTCTTACATTGTTGTTCACTTTTGTACAGTATTTGATTTTTCCTTTCAAGTTTAGTCCCCATAAATTTTCTACCACCACATCACCTGTGAACCATCACCAAAGTCCCTAGTGTTCTTCTCTTCCCTGTTTTTACTCCTCCTCCTCTCCCTTTTCTGCTGTATGCTTCAGATATATAGTTTGCCTGAAATATTTCTATGTCTCTCTCTCTCTCTCTTATTTATTTATTTATTTTTGTCTTTTATCCTTGTTTGGTGTCCCTATAGTCCTCTTATAAGTGAAACCATCTAATAATTCTCTTTGGACTTTAGACTTTTCTCACTGAGCATAATCCCTTCCAGCTTCATCCATGTTGCTGCAAATGACATGAATCTGTCTTTTTTGATTGCTGAAGAGTATGCCATTGTGTGTGTGCACACACACATATACACACACATACACACATATACACACACACACAATGGCATACTCTTTAGCAATCAAAAAAGACATATTCATACACACACACACACATACACACACACACACATATATATATATACCACTTCTTCTTGATCCAGTCATCTGTTTTTGGGCATTTGGGTTGTTTTCATAACTTAGCCATTGCAAATAGTGCTGCTACAAACATAGGAGTGTATGTAATTCTTTCAAAATTAATATAATAATGTCTGTTGGATAGGTTAATAGGAATGGTATGACTCCTAGGAGTGGTATGACAGATCCATTTGTAGTAATTTGAGGAACATTCACACAGCTTCCCAGAGTGGCTGATCTATCTACCACCAGAATGTGAAAGATTTCCTTTGATTTCCACATCTGCATCAGCATGTGTTGTTGGCATTTTATTTATTTATTTTTAATAATACCATTCTCACAAATGTGAGGTGGTATCTCATTATGGTTTTGATTTATAGATTCCTGATTGTAAATGGCATTGAACATTTTATTCACAATCTGTTTGCTATTTGCATTTCCTCTTTGGAGAAGTGGCTTTTTAATTCATCTGCCCATTTTTTGCCTGGGTTGTTTGCTTTAATTTTTTTTTTTTTTTTTTTTGGTGAACTGTATAAGTTCTTTGTAGATATTTGGCATCAGTCTTTTTTTGGTTGTATGGAAAATAAGTATTTTCTTCCAATTTGTATTTTTTCTCTTCATTTTGATGATCATATTGGTTGCTGTACATGAGCATTTTATTTTGATGTAGCCCTAGCTGTTTACCTTTTCTTTAATTTTCTTTGCTGCTGCAGATGAGTCTTTGAAGGTATTTCGGAGATGTATACATTGAATGCCATGCCTGTGTTTAGAAAACATTGTGTATTGGGCCTTCCCTGGTGGCACAGCAGTTTAAAATGCAGCACTACAAGCTAGCAGCAGCTGCTTCAGTGTGAGTTTGATTCCCAGCTCGGGAAGCTATCTACATACATGGTGTGGCAGACCTCTCCTATCTCGCCCGCTGCTCCCTTCAGCAGTGTAGTCTGTCAATCTGCCTACTTTGCTCCTCATTTTGTCTCTGGTGAATCTTCTCACTGTCCCTGCACCTCTGCCCTGTACCCCAGTTCTGTACACATAAATAAACCTTAAAAGAAAACATTGTGTATTAAGAAAACTATAATATTTACATTTTCCTCCTTCACACTTTTCTCTCTCCCCCCAGAAGCCTTACTTTTCTTGCAAGTGTAAAGATGTGAGGCATGTGTGATATATACATATTTTCCCTAGATAAATTAACTATTATTGTATTTATTTATAATAAATTATATATTTTTCCTCAATTTGTCTCCACCACACACTTATAATGGGGGCACTACTTATAGTATCATGTAGAGGCATTTCTCATTCCATTTTTAAATAAATTTTATTTATTTAACATAGAAAAACTGGGGTATGGGCCAGAGGTGCGGGGTCGAGAGGATTCACCAAAGACAGAGTGGGGAGTAGAACAAGAGGAATGACTGAAATACATTGCTGAGGGAAGCAGCAAGAAAAAAAAAAAAAAAAAGGAGAGATGTGCTTTGCCATGTGGGTCACCTCCGGGCCCAGGTATTGAACTGGTGCTGAAGTGGCTGTCAATAGCTTCGTCATGTTGAGATTGAAACCCCTAGGCCACTAGCAAGGATAATAGATACCTACTATCCTTTTTGTAGCATTATCAGAATTATTCATCTTCTCCTTTGTAAGGGGAAAAACAGAAATTCCAAAGGGACAGTCCAAAATCCTGCAGTTAATATTTTTATGAGGTTCTTAAAGAAAGGAAATGTGCATTGTGTCTTTTCTATGAAAGACATAACTATGGGTGATTATGGTGGAGGTAGTAAAATGCTTGTAAGGTGAGAGAATTATTAAAAAACATAAATGTACCTATAGGTCTGTCAAATGACCTGTATAACAGCAATGTTGAAACACAGAGCTCCCAGGTAAAATGCTATTTATACTCAAGCAAATAGACATGAATTCATCTGAAGTTTGCAACCTCATTAATACAGACAGGCTTTTTAAAAGTGAGATAGAAAATTCAAGTGAAAACTGGATAGACAAAGCCCCACTAGGTTTTTGACCTTGGTTCTGGAAAAATCTTGATCTTCTTTCATTGACCTTAATGTTTAATAAAAAAATATTTTTTTGCTTTATCAACATTAAAAGGAAAAAATAATTTGGGCTATCTGAGGAAGTATTTCTAACTTTTATTGTTACTCTGAATACTATTATAGATTGAATCAAATGCTATTTGGAATTGAAAACTCTGCTTTCCCAAATATAATGTGCATTTTAATGGAAATTTATTCCACTGTGTGATGGATGAATGCTAGACTTTCTCAAGAGCCTTAGATTGGTATTTTCTTATATATGTTGCATGATAGGATATTACAAATATATGGAGTGAGAGAACCATGAGACTATTTTTTTTTCTTTTAATCTGAAAGAGAATTTAGAATCTTCTCTTCTAATATCTTAACTACCAAAGAAAATTTAAATAAGCCCAGTAGTTTGCATTATGTGGCCTTATACAGTCAAATACATCATTCATTTAGATATCTCAGTTCCACTACCCTGTGATTTTTCTTTTAAAACAGGCGCTTCTCTTGATTTAAGTAAATAATCTGAAAATATCAGAATATCCTTGGCCAGAGATCCAATATGCATTATATAGTATTAATATATTTAAAAATGGACCATGCATAGTTTTATATTCACCCTCAAATCAAAATAATACAACCTTCTGTATTTCATAGATGGGGTTATTTGATAAATCATTGATGATCAGCACAACCTTGAACTAGATTTGAAAATCCAAAACTTGGAAATTCCATTTCTCCATCTAACTTGCCACCTCATCATTACAATTCAGTGAGTTTTTTGTTTTGTTTTGTTTTGTGTTTTAACATGTGGCTCCTTTATCACGGAGGAAAAAACATGCCTACAAGTTTTCACTAAGCGATTCCTGAGCAAAGTGAATTGGCAATTGAGCTGGCTGCTGTAAACTCATAGTTTGTGTCTGCTGAAGGCCCATCTTCATCTGTCTTTGTTAGTTGTTCTCAACACAAAGAAGGATTAAAAAAAAAAAAAGCTACAGTTAACTTAAAAGACAGAAAATTAACACAAGCTTTTCGCCAGTTAAGGCTCCAAACACATTATTTTGATGGTCTAAAGTGCCTCTGTGTGTGAAGGTGACTTATGGGTTACAGAGTTTGCACAGCATTGTAGTTTCTCTTGCACACACGTTTACCCCTGCCTCCTTCATGATGAATGGCAAGGGTCTGACCACATCTGTAGAGCAGTAAGGAAGTCGGTGGTCCTCTGAACTCAACACCCACAGCTTGGCTCTGTCATCAATGATGCCCTAAACTCCTAAGAGATCTTAAAAAATATTTTTTAGCTGAAATGGCCAAATATCAAATGCCAAATTCTATTCTTAACACTGTTGTCCAGCTGCTGCTTCTCTTGTGAAATACAGTTAGCAAAGCGAGCAGGAATGTATCGATTACAACACAATGGTTCAATTTGATGTAGGTTGTGGTGACCTTTTTGTAATGGTTTTATATCCCAGACAGACAGACAGACAGACAGACAGACACACACACACATACACACAATTGAGCACAGTACTGGGGTCTTAAGGACCTGGCAGAAGAATTAAAACTCACTATGAACTCAGGAAATTTGTTTCACCTGTTTGAACTTGATTTTTCTCATTTCTAAAACTAATACAATGTCTGGGCCCTCCCTGGTGGCAAAGTACGTTGGAGCATAGCATGGCATAGCTGGCTGCGACTGCTTCAGTGTGAGTTTTATCCCAAGCCAGGGAAATGACCCACATATCACAGCAGACCTGTCCTGTCTCACCTCCCTGCCCCCTTCAGCAATGCATTTCATCAACCGACCTGTTCTGCTCTCCACTTTTTCTCTGGTGAATCCTCTTATATGAATAAATAAATAAATAAATAAATAAATAAATAAATAAATAAATAAATAAATAAATATTGAGATTTATTCTGCATGGAACTATTTCAGCCTTCTTCCCACTTGTTTTACTTTCACATCTCTTTTGTTTAAATATTGGATCACATGTCTTGGTATGGAGGGATGCTATTTAAAATAAATTAAATCACCTATTTAGCAAATATTATTCAGAACCTATTTAATGTGTGTAAGAATCTTCATAGCTACTAGTGACACAGCAGTTAAGATTAGGAAGGTTTATGCCTTTTCTTCATTTAATGTCACAATATAATGAAATATTAAAATACAAATTTCATTGTAAGTTATTTTGTTGATACATACTATGAAGAGGAGAAAGTAAATGTTGGCATGAGACTTACAACAGGGAAACTTTACTGATACAGAGTCAGAGAAAGCTTCACAGAGAAGTGATATGTAAGTTGAGTCACGTGAAAATATGTGAGTTTTGGGTTTCAAGTGTGGGAACCATTCCACAGAATGAATAGTATATGTGTAAAAACATGGAGGGGGTTCCTCCATGGTGGCACAGTGTGTTAAAGCACAGCACTAAGAAGCTAAGCCATTTCAGCATGAGTTCGATCCCTACTCGCTCCAGAGGTGATTCACATGGTGTGGCAGACCTCTCCTAACCCACCTACTGCTCCCCTCAGCAGTGTACTTCATCAATCTGCCTGTTCTGCTCCCCACTCTGTCTCTGGAGAATCCTCTCACTGCCCAGAATTCACTTCACTTTGTACAGCACTTCTGGTCTGTATCCCAGTTCTGTACAAATAAATATATACATAAAAAAAAGTGTGCAGTTAGTGACCTGAGAGATAGTCAGAATGACTGTAAACACAGAGAGTGGGGACATGTGTCACCTGAGAGGCAGCCAGAGAGACAGACAGCTCCTGGAACAATGTCTGGTGCACAGCAGCTGCTCACTATATAGCCTTAAAATAAATGATGTGTGCCACACACCAATGTCACAAATTCAGGAAAAATTAACGATGGCTGGACTTTCAGAATGTCGTGGAATGTGGCACAAACAACCACTACATGTGTCAAAAGCTATGCAGGGAAAGAGAAAGCAATCTAGGTATTTCAAGTAAAAGAAATTCACTGCATAAAGTTGACCATATAGGAATGGAAGACTTGAGAAAACAGAGAAAAACAGTCAATAGCAAAACAGGAAACTACTGCAACTAAAAACGGATGCACCAGGAAAGAAGACAGTTACTGAAACCTGGGAGAAACTGGACCACAGTGTGGCTCTCCGAACCACAGTAGAAGACACCAGCCTCTTTTACAAAAGACACACACAGGCCTTCCCTGGTGGCGCAGCGGGTTAAAGCACAGCACTGAGAAAGAAGCTAAAGCCACTTCAGCATGAGTTCCATCCCTGCCCGCCCGGGAGGTGACTACATGGCTCGGCTCGGCAGACCTCTCCTGACCTGCCCACTGCTCCCCTCAGCAGTGTACTTCGTCAATCTGCCTGTTCTGCTTTCTACTCTGTCTCTGATGAAGCCTCTCACCATCCCTGCACCTCTGGCCTGTATCCCAGTTCTGTATGGATACATAAATAAATCTTAAAAAAAAAAAAAAAAAGACATACACAAAAGCAGAGAGAAGTGCATGTACTCAAGAATCTCCCATCCTTTAGCTTTCCAAACACCCACCCAAAGTCCCATTGGCTGGACTCAGAGAGAAATCCATGGACAGGGGATCGTGGGGAAGGGAGCTGCTGTGGGAGAGGGCAGAGTAGCAGAAAGTCAGGGGATGGACATAGGAAAATATTTTCAAATAATCTATACATTTTTTTTTTTAACAAAAACACCACGGGATTGAGCATTCCCATTTTGGAATATCTAGCCAAACAATATAATGCTATCAACTAGGGAAAAAAAAAAAAAAAAAAGACTGCAGTGAATTTTGCAGCGTTATTTACAGTGTTACGACACAGAGACAACCAATGTGTTCACTGATACAGGACTGGATGAATAAGATTCCATATAACCACACAAAATTAAATATTATTCAGGCATACAGAAAAACAAAATATTGGCATTTATAGCAAGAATTTGGAAGGGATTTGAAGGAATTGCATGCAGTGAAAATGTTAAAATGGCAAAGGCAAATACTGTCCATTTATATAGCAGATGACACAGCAAAGACAATACTTGTCAAAGCTACTGGAGAAAAATTAATGAAGCTGGGCCCTCCCTGACCACACAGTGGGTTAAAGCACAGCACTAAGAAGCTAAAGACACTTCAGTATGAGTTTGATCCCCATCCTGGAGTTGACCCACATGGCGCCACAGACCTATCCTGACCCACCCACTGCTCCCCTCAGCAGTGTACTTCGTCAATCTACCTGTTCTGCTCCCCACTCTGTCTCTGATGAAGCCTCTCACCGCCCATGCACCTGTTGCCTGTGTCCCAGTTCTGTGTGCATAAATAAATAAAAAAAAACTTAAAACAAATAAATAGATAAATGACACTTCTGAATTTAAGAGACAGGAAAAAAGAGAGGAAGAAGGGGATGGTGGTAAGGGAAAATTATCTATACATTTCTAGATTTAGAAACATTTAAATAAAGTAGAGTCATAATAGTCTCTTCCTTGTGTATTATCTTTAGATTAAATAAATACTGTATTTGTAACAGGGAAAGTAATAATTCCTTATATTCATCTAATTTCTAGGAAAACAATTTCCTTTAACCAGTTCAAGTTTTTTTTTTTTTTTTTAAAATGGGACTTCTCCAATTAGGGACTAAAAGTACACTTTAGGGACTAAAAATACACTTTCCCAACAGCAGTACCTTAGCTCCATAGTATAAAGCACATGCTGTAAGGCATAGGGAAAATATATGCAACAACAAATGAGGCAAGTTTCTTATATATCTTTATAATAAATGTAAAATCTTTAAACTATTTTAAAATGGTTCAATTTGTATCAACTGTTAACTGAGGAAAACTGAGAATCTCAGAACAGTAACAGAAAGGAAAATACCTTATGCACACTCTTATTCATAAGTAGCTATATTAATCTATTGATACAGAGAATATCCGTGAAATACATAAATTTACATATTTTTAACAACTGGGCTTAACGACAGAAGTATCTTGACTTAATTGTGATTTTCCTGGGGCATGAATTTAAATTAGGCCAGAATAAGTGAAAAACACTTTATTTTTTTTTTCCTTATTTATTTTGGTTATAGATACAGGATCAATCCTCCATGATACTTGTTTTGTAATGTATATTTTGTCTATTTGTTATCAGAAACAGATGAGTAATAGTTACTTAAATTTGAATAAAGATAAAACTGATTTTTTTTAAGTTGTCACATTTTTATTTACTCTGTTACTCTTAAGAAATAACATGGCTTGAACATCTCCAAAATGATGAAATGTGTATATTTCAAAACACCGTTCATCCTAAATGGATTCTAATAGATTACAAAATGTTTTATTTGAATAAAATATAGTAGTTTAGCAAGTGATGTAGCATGAGTGAAAGTTAGAGAGTTGTTTCCTATGGCATGAAAAAAAACAAAAACTAAAACAAACACAAAACACAGTATCTCTTAATGGAAGAACATTTTAGGACCAAGTCAGGATCTGGTTAAATGTTTAATTTTTTTGGGCCCTTCCTGGTGGTACAACAGGTTAGGATTTAGCACTGCAAGCTAGTTGCAGCTACTTCAGTGAGAGTTCTATCCCTCCCACCCTGAAGGTGAACCACAGACACCAGGAGACCTCTCATGTCTGGCCCGCTGCGTCCCTCAGCAGTGTACTTTGTCACTTGGCCTGTGGGCCTGTTCTGCTCCCCACTCTGTCTTTGGTGAATCGTCTCACTGTCCCTGCATCTCTGGCCTGTACCCCAGTTCTGTATGCATAAGTAAATAAATCATTAAAAATAAACAAGCTTCGGCCCTCCCTGGTGGCGCAGCGGGTTAAAGCACAGCACTGAGAGTCTAAAGCCGCTTCCGCATGAGTTCGATTCCCGCCTGCGCCGGAGGAGACCACATGGCGTGGCAGACCTCTCCTGACCCGCCCGCTGCTCCCCTCAGCAGTGTACTTCGTTGATCTGCCTGTTCTGTTCCCCACTCTGTCTCTGGTGAAGCCTCTCACAGCCCCTGAGCCTCTGGCCTGTACCCCAGTTCTGTATGCATAAATAAATAAATCTTAAAAAAAAAAAATAAACAAGCTTCATTTTGCTTGAGAACTAATCATAGAATAATACTGATGAATGTGTGAGTTAAACCATTTTTTACCAGTCTCTTCACATTTACTTTTATTTGCTAATGTTCTATAGCTGGGAAAATAAGCACTTTTCATCAATTTATAATAATATGGTAGGGAAATTGCATATTCTTTTCTTATTTAACATTATATATTTTTAAATATTTATTTATTCATACAGAACTGGGGTACAGGCTAGAGGCACAGGAGCAGTGAGAGGCTTCACCAGAGATAGAGTGGGGAGCAGAACAGGCCGACTGACATAATACACTGCTGAGGGGAGCAGTGGGTGGGTCAGGAGAGGTCTGCCATGCCATGTGGCTCACCTCCGGTTCAGGTATAGAGTTAGCACTAAAGCTACTGCTGCCAGCTTGCAGTGCTGCATCCTAACCTGTATCACCACCAGGGAGGGCTCTTAAATTTATTAGTTTTTAATAAGTTCTTCCCTCATGTCTTCAAATCACAAACACTTAAACTAATGGTTTCAAATCACTTTTTTTTTTAGCTTTAATATAATAGTTTATTTTTACATCATTTTGTATCCTTTTCCATCTCAGTTGTAATCCTCATGGGATTCCCATCACCAAATCACCTGTATGATTTCAGATTATTTTTAAGGCACCATGATCGATGGCATTTTCTACTTGAAAATCCTACTGAAACCTGAGCTTTATTTTTAGTTAAATGAGGAAACATTTCACAAAATATTTACTGAAAACAATCAATAAGTCCCTAGTAGGTGTAAGTCAATATATATCAAGTCAGAAGTACACTACTACTTTGAAGTCAATATGTTTTACCAAACATATAGAGAATTTACATTATAATAGACCACTGGCATTTCCAATCCATTATTATAATTGTTCAATCTCTCTCTCTCTCTCTCTTCTGATATAATGCAGAACATCTCCAGCAAAAATAATAGTCCCTTAAGTAATTCAGTAAAAACTGCATGGAACAACATATGAAAAAGTGATCTTATTTTATTTTCATTGAAACAACTCTCCAAGAGACTTGTGCAGTGTTAAAGTCTCAGTTCTGTCAAGCTACAGTCAACCACTGAAGCATGTGTTCAATACCTAGCCAGGGAGCTAACCCATATTTCACAGCGGGCCTCTCTTGTCTCCTGTTTGCATTTCAGTGTCTGCCTGTTTTGCTCCCCACTCAGTTTCTGGTGAATCCTCTCAACTCCACACCTCTGGCCTATATACCAGTTCTTGTATACATCCATAAATAAAAACAAAATATTTAAAATAAATAAAATATCTACTCAAATCATAATAGTCCATCCATACTTTGGATCCTCCAATCTTCTCCTCTTAACTTTGCAATAATCTCATAGAAGACAATGATTATGACAACAGGTTCCAAAATCACCCAACTGGATTCCAAGTCCCCCTTTATTATTTTTAAAGATTTATTTATTTACGCAACAGAAACGGGATATAGGCCAGAGGTGCAGGGGCAACAAGAAGATTCACCAGAGACAGAGTTGGGAGCAGAATAGCAGATTGATGAAGTACACTGCTGAGGGAAGCAGCGGGTGGGACAGAAGAGGTTTACCTCGCCATATGGGCCATCTCCAGGGCGGGAATCCAACTCCCACTGAAGCAGCCGCAGCTTGGCTTAGCTTCACAGTGCAGCATTCCAACCCACTGCGACACCAGGGTGAGCCCCCAAGTTCCCTTTTGTCCTTACAAGTTCTGGGATCTTGGGAAAAACATTTCATCTCTTTCAACAAAGCTCTTTCTTCTTTTGACCCCCAACATTGACATGTCTTCACACAATAAATTTTAGCTTATACTTTTCTATTAACTATTTTTTCACATGTCCTACTTTTATGAAAAGGAAAATTCTGATAATTTAGTGACAGACATCTCTTTTCTCTCAAAGGAGGTCTTTCCTTTATTCTTGAACTTGCCTCTGTGCACAACTGTTTTTAACCTTCTATCATTTGCGGAAGCCTGGCCTTACATGTTCTTTTTGGTTGCTATGAAAGACAAAGGTCGGATTGAAGGGTTATTGCACAGCAATAAGATAAAAAAGGTCTCTGGGAGCAACAAAACTGACTAACCAAGCAGAAACATGACCACAGCTGATATCTTTTGCATTCCTGTATTGCTTATCTTGTTTGTTAATCTAATAATGCATAATTAAAAAATAAATAAATAACTTAGAGGGATTTCTCTCTCTCTCTCTCTCTTTAATTTTGAAACTGAAAAGGAAATACACATTGTTCTTCTATTGAGTAGGTGATGGTTTGCATTACCCCCGAGGTAGGGTCATTCCCAACAAGCATTGGCAAGCAAAAGGACAGAGAACCCTGTCAGCCAGGCAGGCTGTGAAGATAGGCACCACACAGCTTGTCATAATCACTGTAGCCCCTTTAAAGGGTCAAAGAGCAATAGATGAAAAACATGAATGTAATATGTTCCAGAAGAATTGTCCAAAGGGCACCATGGAAACACACAACAGGGAATGTTTACTTAAAGCTGTGGGAAAGAAGAATGATTTTGTGGAGGTTTGAGGCCTGGATTCCAGCAGTGTATGGAGTTTGTAGAGGCAAAGGAGAGGGAAAGAGTATTCCCTCTCCTTTCATTTATTTATTTATTTTTAAAGATTTATTTATTTATGCATACAGAACTGGGGTACAAGTCAGAGGTGCAGAGACAGAGCAGGGAGCAGCAGGCGAGTCAGGAGAGGTCTGCCGTGCCATGTGGATCACCTCCGGGGTAGGGGATCAAACTCATGCTGAAGTGGTTTTAGCCACTTAGTGATGTACTTTAACCCTCTGCACCACCAGGGAGGGACCTCCTCTCTCTCTCTCTCTTTCTCTCTCTCTCTCTCTCTCTCTCTCTCTCTCTTGCTTATTATGTATTATATGGAAGAAAATAAAGATTTCTTCAGAAATAGGTTTTTGTGAAAACCAAATCAAATTAAGTAAATCAGAATTTATCAGTGCAGGATAAATAATAAACTGACATGCACAACAAATATCAAAAAATAAGTGCATTTAGAGCTTTCTGAACTAGCTTGAGAATGGCAGCTCCCTTTAAAGATGCATCTTGAAGAATTTTTGTCCACAGATTCCCATTTTGCAGCTTCCTTTTGTCTGAAATAAGCTATGCTCTGTACTCTTTGCTCCTGTGGAAAGTATACTCAGTGCTGCTAACCTTTGCCTCCTCAATTTCCCCCTGGGTGATCCTCTGAAAGGGTTGGTTGAATGGTGTTGACCTTAAGTAGGAAAAAGAAATGTAAATAGAGAGCAATATTGAAAATTGACCTTGCCTAGTTATCAATCCTACTTTGTTCTCCAATCAGATTCAGCAATTCTGATTTGGAAGACAGGCTATTGGAAATAAATGAGGAAGGATAAATCAATCTCGGGCTTGGATAATCTCTTCAGGTAACTGGCTGGTTTAATTCAGAGCTTAAATCATTTTGTTTTTAAAATGCATCAATAAAAATTTCTTTGTCAAAATACCTTTCTTTTCAGACATGGGTGAGCCAGAATTTACTAGTGGCATAAACAATGAATGACATATAGTGTGGCAAAGAAAGAGAACTTAACTTACTGAAAAAAAAAAAAGTTTTAGATTTAGAAATACTTTATTTGTATAATACTTTTCCTACTTACTAATTGTGTGTCAATTGAGAATATGCTTATTCACTTGAATTTAGTTTTCTCATGTATAGAAATGTAGAATTATATGAGAGAAAGAGGCAGAGAAAAAGAGAATGGCATTTGAACATATACATGAAGTGGTATTTGACATTCTTACATTGTGTTGGGGTCATAGTAACTTTTCATAAATGGATTATAAACACTTTTACAGAACTAAGAGAAATTCCTGATTTAGTCTTAGTTGTGAGAAAAAAAAAAAAAAGACAAGTGTACTAGACTGGACATAGTAAAGATACATTTTTGAGTCAATCCTTAAAATGATCCTAGGAATTAGATGGTATTTGTGTCCACCATGGTTTCAGTCCAGATCATTATATTTTGGGGAAACAAAACTACACATTTCTTGCTTGTAAGAACACTCCAATTTATGGCAGTGAATCAAAAGCTCCATACAAAGTGTACACAGTGCATTCACATTCAGGGTAACTGTAATTTGCTGTGGCAAAGGTTCTGAACAAAGAATAGGAAGAGATAAAAATGTAAGCTATCACAGATGATTGAATTTGGATAGAATGTAACCAGATTGTAGCAGGAATATGAGCCAGGTTCAGGTATTTGTACTTATTCCTGTAGGGAAGGCATAGCTATTAAGGCTTTCTGAACTGATTCTGAACAATCTGGGAGTGATTTTCTTTAGAAGACTCAATCTGATAATGGTTGGTTGTCTGCAGTGATTTGATCAGATTAACTGGATAGGCTTCTCAGAGTCACATGGAAATTACAAAATCAAGTTCAGAAACATGTCTTCTTTCTGCTTTGGTCACATTTTGTGACTGATTTTAGAAACTATAATCTGAGTTATTTGTCCAGAGCAGGCCATCTGAAGCTAGCCTAAATCTCTACAACCAATCAGCTGGGTGATCTCGTTTACAGAACTTCACACATCCTCATCTGTTAATTGGGAATGCTGGTGTGACCTTCCTTATAAAAGGAGTTTATATTACCTAAGAGGCATATTAGCCAGTGCTGCTAAGCAAAGTTGCTATATCATGTTTATATTATCAATATTGCAATCCTGGATTTTTTTCTGCTCAGCCACCCACACACTTTTATAAGAATTTCTCTTAGGGACATTTATCTTCCAAATACATAGTGTCTTGGATTTGCAATTTATTTCTACTCCCTTGCTCTCATAATTAGTGTCTTCATAAAAGATGCACACCCAGAAATGGCAGAATCCCTAAGCTTTATAAATTTCCTAAATATAATTTAAATAGTTATGTCTTGTTTTGATTTCCTTTTTCTCAAAGTCTCCCTTCCCTACACATGTGCATTTTACCAAATCACCTCCACTTCTCTCTCAAGGCTTCAAAATATGCTAATTTAGGAAATTAGCTCCGCAGTCATACCTCTGAGTATAATGAGAAAACACAAAAACTGAAAGCAGTAGCTATTTTCTGACCTTAAAGCCCAAAAAGCTCCAAATTGACTATTTTATTTGATCTGAGGTACAATACATGCAACAGTCCTCTTTGATATGTGTACACATCCATTCATGATAACCGGAATCAGAAAATCATATCAGATCTCTTGAGGGGTGGGGAGCAATGCTTCTGTGATGGTTTCTTAACCTGCCCATGCTTGGCTCTCACCTTGGCTCAGAGGAAAACAGTAAGCAGAATCCCCTGGGTGATTGGCCGTCAGGTTGTGTGGGGCTTTTCAGAACCAGGGCTCAAGGAGTGAAGTAGACCAGGACTCACTGGGCTGTGGAGCTGTATGACTGTCCATGTGCGACCGGAAGTGCCAGGCTCAGCTGTAGTTGGAATGTTTTTGAATGACAGCATACTGCCAGTGAATAATGTAAATCCTGTCCTTGCCTTCTCAAGCATAATTCACTCTTCCCCTGAAGAGGTTTGTGGTCCTCCGGCATTTCATCATTCTTGTCTGTGCTGCCACGTTGATGGACCTTGATGTCCAGGGAGATTGGGCAAGGGGTAAAGCCACACTATTGATAGGCTTTTGGGGACACCTGGTTTACATTTTGGTTTTGTTTATTTTTTACTCCCTCCTTATTAGATTTCCTCTTAGCTTTCTGCTTTTCGTTTCTTTGTCTTTTTGTTTAACTAAAGAATCAGTAAGGGGTCCTATTTATCTCATGCTTATCCCCAATGAATTTCAACCTATACTTCTAGTAAGATATTCCATGTTCTGGAGAATTCAACAACCACCTTCCCTCTCCCCTCCAAATTATATCAGATGGGGAAAATAGTCTCTCAATAAAGATTTTGATAATTCTATTTTGAGTATAAGTGTTTCCTTCCATGTGTCTACATGATTCTATTGGTCAACATCTCCCACCTGGACTTCTAGAAGAGACCATCTCCTGTCTGCTCTCTCCATTGGACTCACTCCTCAGCAATTCTTTCTTCTTCAGGCTGATCATTCAAACAGGATCAGAACACTTTCTACTTAAAATTGTAAGAAGGATTTCCATTTCCAAGCAGTAAAACTCTAGCTGCCCTCCTGAGTTCTTCCTACCCTGATGATTCATTTCTGTCTCTCACACCCTTCATGGGAAACACTGGGAAGTGCTTATATTATCATAAACAAAAGCCTTGCCACATCTTGATCCTTTCCATGTGTATCTCTCTCTGTTTAGAATACCTATCTTTTCCTTTCACCTCCCTGAAATCTAGATTCCCAGGAGAACACAGTCAAGGGGTTCCAAGTAGGTACAGATGGGCATCTCTCATTCTACAATTTGTCCATTCACACAGAAGACTCTGCCACTTGGCTTCAGAGGCTCTACATGGCAGCCACAGAGAGGTTCCCAGACTCTTTTTCTTTCTTTCTTTTTTTTTTTTTTTAAGATGTATTTGTTTACGCTTACAGAACTGGGATACAGGCCAGAGCTGTGGTGGGTGAGAAGATTCACCAGAGACAGAGTGGGGAGCAAAACAGGCAGATTGGCAAAGTACACTGCTGACAGGAGCAGCAGGCTGGCCAGGCGAGGTCTGCCATGCTATGTGGGTCAGCTCCCTGGCAGGGGATCGAACTCATACTGTAGTGACTTGGAAAAGCTTCATAATGTGGTGCTTTAACCTGTTGTGCCACTAGGGAGAGCCCTGTTCCCAGACTCTTATGCTTCCCAATAGACCTATTAATGGATTGACATTCCCAGCCATACCAGGCTGTTCTGGAACTCTGCCTGACATGAAACAAAACCTTCCCAAAGGTCAAGATTTATCATGTCACAAAGTCGGTTTTCCTAAAACTTTAAGTAGAGATTATTTATTTTGCTTTTTAGTACAGCTTTTATACAGATGCAATGTCCATCATTTTATTGTTAGCATTTTGTTTCTGTCATCTGTAAATTTATCTTCCAATTATAAAAGTAAATACTCTCAAAAAGAAAAAAAAAGTTTGATTTTCTTTGTATTGTCTGAAACTAACAAGCGTTTAACTACCACAATATTATGAATATTGTATTAAATTAGTAAATTATCATTGCATTGCATGTTCTGTCTGGGGAGGGGGTGGAGGGTTGATTGATTTTTTTGTTTAATTGATTTGACCAAGTTTCCTTTGGGGGAGTACTTAACTTTTTAATTTAAATTTTAGGGTTATATCCTTAATTCATATAAGTACATGTTCTACTTATCCTCTACCAAGTTACCTGTGGCGATACTCAATCTGCCATCTCTTCTATATCCCTGCCTTCTTCCACATTGTTACCTCTGATAACTAATATGTTCTTTCAAGTTTAAGATTTATACCTAATATTTTGCTGTGTGTTTTCTTTTGTTATTTATATTCCTCAGATGAGTAAAAAAATTCAAGTTTCACAAGTCTTTCACTTTCTGATGTATGTATGTCATTAAACATAATTATCTGATGTCCATTTTACCCCAATATATATTTTTCAATTTTTTTTAACTCTCTAGTAGCCTACTTATATTTATAACAGTCCTGTCCATAACTGCCAAGTCATGGAACCAACTTAACGACCCATCAACAAGTGAGGGAGTAAATAAATTGTATAACATAGGCCCAATAAGATTAAATTTTGAAATGTTTTGTTGAAGTAGAATTATTTTATGACATTATGCAAGTTTCAGATGTGAATATTTATATATCACATCTTTACATATTAACATTGTATCTATGTTGTATATTATACATAGTATGCATTGTATCATTGTATATTATGTTCACCATTAAAAATCCAGTCCCATACATCATCATAAAATTGACCTCATTTCATTTGATTTAGTCATCCCTTTATGCTCTATAGTCTAAAATTTTGTTTTGTTTCATATTCCAATTGGTGTTTCTTAGATAGAGGTGAACAGATTACTTAATTAATACTTTGTCATCTTTTTATTATTGATGCAACATTGTGCTATAAAGTACTATATAAGATTTAGGTATACACTGTTAAAAATAAATATTGTTGAATCAAAATGCCTTATTAGAAAATCAACATTTTTCTACACAAAATTTTCTATTAAAAATCCAATTCTGGAGGCGGCAGCTGCGGCTGCTCGGCAGCCTTTTGTCCCAGCCCTGCTACAACCTTGGAGATAAACTGAGACAATTCAGCTAGGGAGGGAAACCAAATCGTGGGAAAAGGCTGCAGCTCAGAACCAGAGACCTGAGGATAC
>NW_004567103.1:85675598-85680639 GCF_000260355.1 Condylura cristata
ATGTAAAAATAAACTTTTGTAATAAAAAAAATAAAAGCAAAAATATATATATATAAATTGGATTTATTAAAATCTAGTCAAGGATCTAACAAACTATTTTCCATAAAGGACCAGTATTTAAAAAAAAGAAAAATCCAATTCTGGGCCCTCCCTGGTGGCACAGTGGGTTTTAACTCACACTAAGAAGCTAAAGCCTCTTCCGCAGGAATTCGATCCCCCCCATGCCCGGTGGTGATCCACATGGTGCGGCAGACCTCTCCTTGACACCCACTGTTCTCCTCAGCAGTGTACTTACTAGATCTGCCTGTTCTGCGCCTCACTCTGTCTCTGGTGAAGCCTCTCACTGCCCTTGCACCTCTGGCCTGTACCCCAGTTCTGTATGAATGAATAAATAAATCTTTTTAAAAATTTATTTAAAGGTCCAATTCTATCTTCTGCCATACAATTAACCCCTTATGCCTTACTTACCTGTTCTCTTCTGATAATCGCTAATTCCTACGTGTGAAGGCTAATCTCTTATTTGTTTTCTTTATATGTCATACATGAGTAAAATCATAAGGTATATTTCTGTCTGACTTATTTCACTAAGCATAATAATCTCTTGGACCATGACAATTATTGCACATGGCAAGATTTTGTCTTATTTAATATCTGAGTAGTAGTCTATTCATCTGTCTGCAAACATCTTTGACTAGTGCATTGTATGTGTTACCATGTATTATAATTGCATAAAATTTGTTTCATGATGCAAATCCTAATTCTGTAGATTTAAGGTAAGACCTGTGATTTTATTTTGTTGTTGTTGTTGTTGTAAGCTTCCAGGAGATTGGCATATTCCTGACCAGGGATCACACTGAATAGTGAGCCAGTACATTATGAATCAGAATTGCTTGAAAGATGGTCCACTAAAAACATATGTCTAAGAATTTCCCAAGTGACTCAACTAATAGAATATTTTGACTTTACACATTCTTCTAATACCAGCTACTTATACACTCTGTTATGTTATTGAACAGTGGGTCAGATACTGTGCCAGAGACTGTGCCAGTGAAGAAACAGGAATGAGCCTGACCTCATAAAGCACGTAATCTTATGGGAAGAAATAGATTTAAAAAGTTGTCCAACACATTTACATATGAAGAGAAAAATCATCAAGGTTTCACTTGGTAATAAGAATAGTCTTATATGTAAGATAGTATTTGAATGATTTAACTGCACTAGGCAGGCCTGAGTAGCAGGACAGGGCTGTTTTCTTTTTAACAGAGATAAAAGCATATTCAAATAGTTGAGCCAGAAAAGAGCCTGGCAAATTCTAGAATCTCTCCAAAGACCCTGTGGCTGGAAGAGAAATTACAGGTGGGAAAGCATTCCAGACTGAGCAGTCATGGATCTTAAAAACACACACAAATTGGCCATATAACCCAGCAGAGAATGTGGACACAGTGAAAAACACTTTCTCTGATCAACACCCGGGACATCAATACTAAGAAGGTGGACCTAGTCTGGTTGGTTCTTTGAGATAGTCTCCAGTTCAGAACAAAATAAATGATCCCCTGGACCATCTGCAAATAGTTTTATTTCTGAGTTCCTAAAAACATTATTTACTCAATGAATGATACACACACACACATATTTAGTTAATATGTTTAGTTATATATTCATATACTTAGTTGTATATATCTGTGTATATTAATCTTTTAGTTATGTATATATACATATATACATTAGTATATTTAGTTATATATATACGTATATATACATATAGATATGTATATATGTATGTGTGTGTGTGTACACACACACACACACACACACACACACTTAGTTGAGGAAGCATCTGTTCCAAATTTATCTAGGATTTAGAGATTTTGGATCACACTCTCCAGGTGTATGGTCACAATACAACACCGCTATGATACTGGACTTCAGTGTCTTCAATATTTGTTTTTATCTTTTGTTTTCTGTTCATCTGAATTAGTAATCAAAAAAGATTCTTCTGAATTTATAGTTAAAACTAAAGTGCTGGCCCTCTCTGGTGGTGCAGCAGGTTAAAGCACAGCACTGAGAAGCTAAAACCACTTCTGCATGAGTTTGATTCCCACCTGCCCCAGAGGTGACCACATGGTGCTGCCGACCTCTCCTGACCTGCCCGCTGCTCCCCTCAGCAGTGTACTTCGTGGATCTGCCTGTTCTGTTCCCCACTCTGTCTCTGGTGAATCCTTTCACCCTCCGCATCTCTGGCCTGTACCCCAGTTCTGTATGAATAAATAAATATTAAAAAAACAAACAACTAAAGCGCTGAAGAGCCAATATCCTCTTAAAATTCTTACTTTTTTAATTCAAAAGAGGAGTAAAGTATGGAAAGCCCTTTTCATGCTCACACATCCCCAGTATATTGGAGCCTCCATCACATGCCAAGTTCTAGGTCCTTCAGATAACATAAAACTATGAAATGGACCAGGATAAATGCATACTTTATTAGTTTATGTACCCTGAATTCTATATATTGGCAGTGGGATAAAATTTCTGATTCTTTCAATTTTGCTTTATTTGTCTCCCCTAGTATTTGCAGTGACTTCCTTAAAACAAACAAAGAACAACAACAACAACAACAACAACAAAAACACTCAGATCAAGCTAGTCTTGATTCAACAATAAAATCAAAATTAGCATTTCAGTGATTATTTTATCAATCAAAAGGATTTGCAACTTGTCTTTTTTTAAGCTCTCTAGAACTTTAAAAATTGTTTATTCTGAAAACTTATTTTCTAAACAGCTCAGTATTTTCCTAGGGCAAATAATTTTTAACCAGTGTTATAACAAAAACATCTTAATGTGCATTGAAATAGCTAGTCAAATTGGTTTCACAACAAGTAGCAATAAAATAATCAAAGATAATAGTTTTATTTATTCATTTTTTATGTTCCATGCATATTTTATTTTTGAGTAAGCACTGTATATTTCACATTGTTACACATCATAGCAAATTAGCATTGTAAATTCTTCTCTAAACTCTTTAGATTCCAATCTTTGAGACTATTCAAGTTAAATAACATAATTAGACAGAACAGTTTAATGGTTGGCACACAATAAGCACTTAATACATAGTAGTTATTTTTATTAATACTATTATTCCCTCTCTAATGCTATTATTTGAGAATGCTATCCATAACAAACTTGAGAGGCTTATCACCTATTGCAGAGGAAGTGACAGGAGACTTATATGGCAAACCCAACACAGAGATGATTCAAATGAGGGAGAAAATCACTTAAAATACAATAAAGAAAACAACATTAAAAAAAAAACAAAAAACAAAAAAAAACGGCCCTCCCTGGTGGCGCAGCGGTTGAAGCGCTGCACTGAGAAGCTAAAGCCACTTCCACATGAGTTCTATTCCTGCCTGCCCTGGATGTGACCACATGGCGCAGCAGACCTCTCCTGCCCCTCCCCCCCCCGCCCCCTCTGCTCCCCTCAGCAGTGTACTTCGTCGATCTGCCTGTTCTGCTCCCTGTTCTGTCTCTGGTGAATCCTCTCACCCTCCGCATCCTCTCACCCCAGTTCTATATGAATAAATAAATAAATTTTAAAAATTAAATAAAATAATAACAATAACCATAATAGCAATAACAATAATAATAAAACAGTTCCACTTTACTACTGAAGGTCTAAAAAGAAGGAAGTAGAAATTAATGTTAGCAGGAAATCCAACAATGGATGTTTCTTCCATTATGCCATGTAATCATAAAGCTAAGATTCAAGGTACTAGGGAAGTCACATAGCCAGTAAAAAGTTGACCTAAGACTTGTGAAGGTCTTTCTAATACACAGATCCAAAACATAACTTGCCTTGATGCCAAAGCCCTCCTGGGAAGACAGAGTGAGAAATCTGTGCAAACAGTTAGATCAAATCTGGAAGACCGCTTTGTCTGTCTCCCTTGCTACACTCTACCCTTCCATGAGTCAACCCATTCTTTGCTGATAGTAGGATATGGGGATAATTTGTCTTCATGCTATCAAGTGGGAAGCGATTCAATTTGGTCTAAATTACCAACAAATGTAACTTCTCTCATAGATTTTTCTCAACTTAAAAAAAAAAAAGATTATTTACATTGAATAGTAAAATACCCTGCAAAAATATATTATTGTACATCATTAAGCTAAATAATTCAAATATTGTCATTATCTACACTTACATCTCTCAATCCTATTGCCTATTCATCGGAATCACCCTACAACATACTATATTTTATGGATCATTAGTTTTGTATTTAAATAGCATATGCTCAGTCAAACAATCTTAAAAACTTTTCTTTATAATGAGACTTTTTGGCACTTTAAGAGGTGAAGATATATTATTTTCAAACTTTTTCTGGGAGGAACACCACTAAACATGAATGAGGAATTTGCATTCTATTCTCAGAAAGGATACCCTCTTCTATCTTTGACCTAAGTGATTAGACAATTAAATTATTCAGTTTCATTTAAGTTACATTTCTACTGTATTTGGAAACTTACAGGGATTTTTTTTTTTCTGGTAACAGCTTAGAAACTGTCCTAATAGTGTAAATTTGAGTCACTTCCACTATGCAAAGTCAAAAGATAAAGATACAAAAGTTGTCAAGATAAGTGTAGTTATCAAAATTGCAAACTAAAGACAGATTGAGGTATATCTAGAATTGTTAACATAGAAGTAGAAAAAAATAATTACTTCTCTGGTTACAAAAGATAGACTAATGATCACTAAATCCTTTGCACATACTATCAGAATGTTGAGTCAAAAAAAAAAAAAAACAACAAGGTAATCATCAAAGTTAAGTAACTAAAGCTATTATAAGGTGACTGACTCACAGTTTCTATTTAATTTTTTATTGGGCTTACATCAATTTAAAACACTATGTAAATTTTGGAGTTATAGCATCACATCACTACAAATGTAGGTTAACACACAGCACCTACCACAAAATCCCCCAAATTCTTTTTCATAGTGAATTTTACCTCCTTTTTCTCCCACCCATACTAATGGTAATCTCAATTTTGCTGT
>NW_004567103.1:85680739-85732465 GCF_000260355.1 Condylura cristata
CACGCATAAGTGAACTCATCCAGTTTTGTCTTTCTCCTTCTGACTTACTTCACTTTGCAAAATTCTCTCAGTTCTATTTATGTTGGTATGGCATGATATGACAATATTATATATTTTATTTTAAAATAAGATCAGTATTCCATTTGAATGTACACTACATGGTGTATATTCACTTACTTGTCATGGGCACTTAAGATGTTTCCATATTTTAGTTATTATAAATAATCATGGAATAAACAAAGGAGGGCATATAGTCCTTCTAACTAGATTTCCTGTATTTTTCAGGTAATGCCTAAAAAGGAAATTATCAAGTCATATGGTAGAAATATAAAGTTTTCAGAAACTTCCATGTTGTTACTTGAGACTGCATTCCCACATTCCCACAACTGTTTACCAAGAGCAATTTCTCTACACCTTTGTTAACAATTGTCATTTCTAGCCTATGACTTAAGTTGGTCTGACAAATGTGAGGTGGTACTTCATATTGGTTTTGAGTTCACATCCCTCATAATAAGTATTGATGAGCAATTGTATTTATGTCTGTTGACCATCTGTGTTTCTACTTTGGAGATCTATTTAGGTCTTTCTTTTACCAGTTTTTGATGGTTTGTTTATCTGGGTCTTTTTATTTGTTTGTATTTGGATTTATATGAGTCCTTTGCAGATTTTGGAAATTAGCCTCTTCTCATGCATATGATGTACAGATATTTTATTCCATTCAGGAGGAACTATTTTTTTTTAAATGATAGCTTCTTTTGCTATGCAAAATAAATTTTACATAGTCCAACTTGTTTATTTTGGTTCCCTTTCTTGCATCAACTAGTTTCCAAAGACATCACTGATGACAATGTCACTGAGTTTTTTGACTATGTTCATTTTATTCAGTAAATGAGGTAGTCATAGGAGAATTTAAAAATACCAGGTAACACATACAAGCTTTTAATTCATCTGAATAAACTCCTTTGTGTGCTGTGAGATAATTTAGTTTCTTACTTTTGCACATATCTGTCTATTTTTTCCCAGCACCATTTGTTAAATAAACTTTCTTCTCACATATTATCACCTTGACTCCCACATTTTATATTATTTCTCCATACACGTGTGGGTTTATACACAAGCAAAAATTATAGTATTAATCATCACAACTCTCCCCAAAAACAAAAGCTCAGGACCAGATGGTTTCACAAGTGATTTCTACCAAATATTCAAAGACCTATCTTGCTCAAAATCTTTAAATAAAATTGAGTAAAAAGGAGTAACTTCAAATATATTTTATAAACCCATCATCACTTTAGTACTAAAGCCAAAGACAGCATTTAAAGAAAACTACAAGCCAATTTCTCAAAAATATTAATAAAACCTTAGTAAGTTGAATACAATGCACTAAAAGGATTGTACATTAATAACTACATTATACATTAATAAAATACATTATTAGTCATGACCAAGTGGGGTTTATACCCCAAGTGGGGTTTATACACAAGTATGATTCAACATCTGAAAATCAATTGAAATAATTCACCATATAAGCAAAAAGAAAATATAACCAAATGACCATATTAATAGATGCCAAGAAAGATTTGATAAGACTCATTATAAATTTAAAATGAAAAACCTTTAAAATTTTTGGGCAAAATGGAACATATCCTAACATAATAAATGACATAAATTACAAACCACAGCTAGCATCATTATCAATGGTGCAATACTGAAAAAAAGCCTTTCCAATAAGATTTATTACACGACAAGAATTTCTACTCCCACCACTACTATTCAACACAGTATTAGAAGTTCAAGCTAGAACAATTAGGAAAGAGAAAAAAAAAAAATAAAAGGGATCCAAAAAGGGTAAGGAGTAAAGCAATCACTATTTACAAGTGACATGATAATATACAGAGAAAATCCTAAAGACTCCATATAAAAATTAACTAAAGCAAGAAACCAGTTCAGCAAAGTGGCAGGATATCAGTTTCCTTCCTATATGCAAGCAATAAGCTAGAAGAAGTAACTAAGAATGCCTTTCTATTTACATTTACACCAAGGCAAAAATAAATACCTCAGGGTAAACCTAACAAAGGAGGTGAATGACCCATAAATGGAAAACTATAAAGCATTAAAAAAAAAATAAATAGAAGACACAAAGACATGGAAAGGTATTCCTTATTCATGGATTAGAAGACTTAGCATTATCAAAATAGTCATCCTACTAAAGTAATTTATAGATTGAACCCAAGTTCAAAAACCCTGAGTAACCAAAACTTTCTAGACAAAAAATGAAGGGGTGTGTATCATGGTGGCATTACATTTCCATATTTCAAACTATGCATAAAGATATAATATATAAAACAGTGTGGTAATGCAACAAAAACAGGCAGACAGATCAGAGGCAGAGAATCAGTCGCTCTAAAGGAAGCACATACCTTCTATGTCCAGTTGTAGTCCTGGTAATCTTGAGCATGTTAAAAACCCTAAGGGCAGGCCCATTTTGAAGGACAGATATAGTCCAACATGACACAGGAAGAAGAGGCTATCCAGTACTTCAGTGAAGAGGGAGGTTGTGTAGGAGTACTGTCACTCATCAGTTCTCCCTGGACACATACCACATGAGGGTACCAGCCATTTTGCACCTGCAGTGGAAGCTAGCATTGTCGAGGAAGGACAGAAGGCTATTCTCTGGGTCTCATTTCATCTGTATAGCAAAGTGGGCTGTCCAACCTCACTTGGATGTGATCAAGGGGTAGAGGAGACAGTGGAAACAATGGAAGGGTGTGGAAATCTCCATTCTTCAATATAAAAGCATATAAGTGAAACCAGCCTTGGGTTAGGGGATGATTTCTTAAAAGACGAAAAAGAGCATTACAAGATATATTTATATCTATATCTACCTATATCTATATCTATCTATCTATCTATCTATCTATCTATCTATCTATCTATCTATCAATCTATCTATATTTTTGTATATATGTATAAAGTTATCTACATTTAAATTAAGAGGTTTTGGGCTTCAAAAGACGTGGTAACAGAAAAGAAAGCAACAAACTGGGAATGGAAAAATATAAATGCTAAACATATTTGAAAAATAATTTGCAACCAGGCATTTTTTTTGGAAAGCAAACCCAAGGGATTCTAAGAAGCGAGAAGCAACAGACACAAGCCAACCAATTAAATGCTAATATCTTTTCCTTCCTGGGAAAGGAACCAGGAGGAACAATACCTTTGTAAAAAGCCTAACTCATGTATTTACAAGGACACATGAACTAATGATAGCAACTTCACATGCACTATCAGTAAAAATTAATTCATGTTAATATAGATGCTAATTTACGTTTCCCATAGTTCTAGGAAAAACTAAGAATGAAATGATTTTAATTTCCAGCTATGAAAAAAGGTACAATCCACCAGAACCAGGTGTGTATGACCTAACTGACAAAGGTAGACAGTTAACCAAGGTGACTCCCAGTGGCCTAGGGTCTTCTTCCTCAGATACATGCCCAAAGGAAGCCCAGGTATGTGTACACCAAGGCCGGGATAAAGAATTTGTAGAAGAGTTGTTTGTAATAGCAAAAGTAACCCAAACTAACAAATGAACGGGAACAATACAAATGGTCATCTATTGCAGAGAGAATGGAGGAGCAAAATGGCAGGGTCCCCCTAGGCTAAAAGAAAACAGGGAACAGGAGAAGACTATGCACACACCCCAGAACCCTAAAACTATTATTCTTACAAATGCATGGAACTTTTTAATAAAATGTTCAAAAAACAGGCAAAGCTAGATAATGTCAGGTTAGGCTAAACCAGTGTTTCTCAATCTTTTTGTCACTGTCACTTCCCAAAGGAGTTTTTTGAAATATGTTTTCCTTAAAATACCAATCCCTGTGAAATTTTACTTCCACAGATATATTATTCATATATAGCTGTTCACATACTGTGTCTCCTTAGGACACTACATCAAGCTGTATAAAAATATTCATTTTAACTTGATTCATCCTCACTAAGGGCCAATTTTCACCCTCTTTGTGGACAACATGGCTCCCTCTGATCAGGCCCAAGTAAAATACTGAACTCACCTTGTGTCAAATTCCATACCATTCAGCGTGTTATACTGCTTTCAACTGCATAGGCAGGAGGAGACACTAGAGAGAAGGAGGGAGTGATTAGTACAGAATAAGAAATTGGAGAACCCATTGTAGAGGGGGAATGCTGTGAGCAGAGAAGGGAAGAGCTGATTCTAAGTGCCTGTGAGCTCTTCTGTACTCCTACATGTGGTACATTGTTTCATTGCAAATCTTTAAACTGAAGGGATGTTTAGACACTCTTGTTTGTATAAACCACTTTACATTTCTAAATGTAGTAAGATAATTTAGTAAGGTAATATTAAACAGTACACATTAGGTCCATGTTTTTATTTATGTTCAGAGGTAAGAAATATCTCTCAAATACACATTCCCTATGGGCTGTGTCATTGTGAGTAAATTCTTTACCACTTTGTTTTGGTCTCCCCATCTGTGAAAAGTGAAAATTAAAAAAAAAAAAAAAAGAAAAGAAAGAAAGAAAACATATACCACAGAGGTTACCATGAAGATGAAATTAATTGATGCCTGTAAGTGTGTGGCACAATACCTCACATGCTGAGCTGGGGCTCTCGGAGATACCTTCCTGTGGAGTTCATAGACTGCCGTGCTCCAGACCTGGGCACTCAGGAAGGAGAGCCCTATGATCTGCCCAAGCTAGGTGCTTGAGGCCCTCAGAGGCCAGACTAGCAAGGACTGTGTAGCTGCATTGCCCATCTGGAGTTCTGGGCAGCATTCTGTGCTGGGGGGCTGTTCTCTCAATCCAAACTGAAAAGATTGTCAAGAATAATTTTGTGAAATCTGGTCCCAGAATTACACTCATTTCTTCAGTCTTTGACTCTCTGAATCTCCCATGACTGGTGCTGTCCCTGAGCTGGCACAGAGAGGGGGAGAATCCTTACAATCTAATTATCTTTCTTTAAGAGACATCCTGGAATACCTCCCTGGTGGCAGAGCAGGTTAAAACACGGCACTAAAAAGCTAAAGCCACTTCAGCATGAGTTCAATCCCTGCCCTGGAGATGACCCGCATGGTGTGGCAGACCTCTCCTGACTTGCCTGCTGCTCCCCTCAGCAGTGTACTTCATCAGCCAGCTTGTTTTGCTCTCCACTTGATCTCTGGTGAATACTCTCACCACCCCTGCCCCTCTGTCCTCTGTCCTGTATCCCAGTTCTATATGCATAAAAAAAAAAAAAAAAAAGACAGAGAGAGAGACAGCCTGGAACCCTGAAAGTGGCTCTTTAGTGTCTTTGTTCTCCACCATAATTAAAAAAAAAAAAGCTGTGCATATTCTATAACTACAAAATCACGGAAAATTAATTAAAGAATTTCCAAATAAATGGGAAAATAGGCTGTATGAATTGATTGGAAAAATCAACATTGATGTCAATACTCAAATTCATCAAAAATTAATGAAGTCTTAATCAAAATTTCAGCAAGCTTTATGCAGAAATTGACGAGTTGATTTTAAAATGTGTATAGAAATGAAAAATACCTAAAATAGTAAAATACATATGCAAAAGGACTTCCACTAATTGATTTCACTTTCAGAAATTAACACAGTATGGTATGGATGAAAAGATAGACTTGTAGATAAAAAGAACAAAATAGAGAGTACCACACTTTGGCCAATTTAAAAAAAAAAAAAAAGGTCTCAAGGTAGCTCAGTGAAGAAAAGACATTTTTTTTTCAAAATTCATATTAAAAAATAAAGGAGAAAATAAGAACTTCAATCTTTACCTCACACCATGTTCAAAATCTAACTTGTAATGAATTTTAGGTGCATATGCATAAAACTCCTAAATAGACACAGGAAGCTTAGTAGCTGCAGTAGTTGTAAAGAGATGTTGGCAATATTTTTTCTGATTTTCTTTGGAAGAATAGGTTCCAAAAGTTGCCACAGTGACTGGGTGGTTATTAATAGAGCCAGAAACCACTAGGTAAGAACAGAGAAATGGGGGTGGGGGTTGGACTTTTAAAAGTATGCTTACCAAAAAATGCACTGGCATTCAACAAATCTGATGATGACTGGAAAAAGATTTTGCTGCTTAGAAACTCAGTTTCCAAGATATATAGCCTTTACTGACAGCAACAAGGATGGGTTTTGACAACCTATATAACTGGAAACTCCTTGCTATTCTTGCCTTTAAGAAGTACAGTCCCTTCCCCCAAAACCACCAAAACACAAAACACGATTCAAGAAAAGCTGGAATATACACACCCTGAGTGTGCTCCCAGGCAACAACAGTTTCCCCAAGAAAAAAATAAAGCCCCCCCAAAACGTTTTATGTTTTGCTTCAGCTTAAGCGGGTTTTAGCTTCTTGTTTGATGGTTCTTTCCTTTAGGAGATAAAGTTTAAAGTTTAATTTTCCTCCTCCCAAGTGGTGAACAGATTATATGACTTATCTCTAACCTATAAGGTACAGCAGAAGTGAGGGGATGTTATTTCCAAGACATATTATAGATGTGCAAATTTGAATATTTCTTAGTCATGGAAAAGTAGGAAACCCTGACATTTGTGATGACAGAAAAGCCTTGAATACATTATGCTTGGTGAAATAATACAGGTATAGGCACATAATGCAATGGTATCCCTGAGTGGGTAAATCTAAAAATAAAGGCAACAAAAATAAACCTGTAAGACTAATATGGGTTTTCCAAAAAGGAAGGTGAAAGGGATGGATAAAGCAGAACAATAGGACAATAATATGGTGAAGGTTGAAATTCGATTTATAGCAGTGAACTAAATGTAATATATGTGTGTGTTGATTTTAAATGATTCACATGCAATACTTGCATGATGTGAAAATATAATATTATTAAATACAATTTTAAGAAAGAATTAGACAAGTGTATGAGAGCATTTCTAACAGCTATTTCAAAACAAAAAGATTAAAATAAGAACGAAAGAACAAACAAAAGGAAGGAAGGAAGGGAAGGAAGGAAGACTCATAGTAACCAAAAGTAGAAAGGTAGTTACAGAGGCTGAGACTTGAAGAAACTGCAGACAAGTTGATCAAAGTGTGCAAACATTCAGCTATAAAATGAACACAATCTGAGGATCCAATGTCAGCCACGGTGATGACAGTTGAGGATACTACTAAAAATCTCAAACTTTTTATTCTGACAAATAAAAAGGAAAATATGCAAGATGATGGATTTTTTAATTAATGAGAGGGAGGTTCCTTTCACAAGCTATATGTACATCAAATCACTGTAATATGAACTTTAAGTCTCTTAAATCTTTATCAATTAGACTTCATTAAAGGCTAAATAATATAATTCAATTATATCTTTTAGAGTACAAATTGATATTCAATAAAAACATATTAATAAACTCGGAAGGTCATTTTTTGAAAGACAAATGACATTGATGGCAATTTTTGAAATTGCTGAAGAAAAAAAGTCAGTAAAGACTAAACATACACCATGATAGATCTTGTAGCCATTAAATATTATAAACGAATCATCCCGGGTTGGCGCAATGAGTCAAAGTGCAGCACTACAAAACTAGCCTCAGCTGGGCCAGGAATGTAACCACGTGGCGCGGCAGATCTCCCCTGAACTCTCCGCAATTTAATTCATCAATCTGTCTGTTCTGCTCCACAATTTGTCTCTGGTGAATCCTCTCACCGCCCCAGCACCTTTGGCCTGTACCCCAGCTTTTTATGATAAATAATAAGTCTTTAAAAATAGTATAAACATGTTATTAAAAACCGTTTCTATCAGCTTGAAAATAAGGAAGAAATGTAGATCATGAATGGCGTTGGGGAAATTTTTAATAAGTATGTTCCCTTCCCTCCTTCCAATTAAACCCCTAGGATCATGCCAGAAGCATATAATGTGTTCATATTTATGTAGATGGTACACAAGCGATCAAAATGAATAAAACAAGACTGCAGGAAAAAAAAAAAAAGCTAAATTTTGATGAATAGAAGTAAATTAGCCAATAATCAGCCAAGTCCAGCACAGAGTCAAGATATATCCATGAGAAATAGTTAAAGTACCAGAATTTTGACCAGAAAGGGCAGATTCCAGAAGTCAGATCATCAAAGTACCTCAAGGAAGTCAGAAAGCCAGATCATGGAAGCAGGTGTGATGATGGTGGTAGCCGAAGATTATAAACTGTTGCAGGTGGTGCCCCCTAGAGGCGTTTGCTGGTAGAATTTAGAGTGACCCCGGAGAATGTCTTAAGTGGGATGAACCAGTTGAAAAAGTATATAAGGGCGCTCTGTGCGTGCCCAAGAGGAGCTAGGAGCATGCGCGAGAGGAAGCTCTGGGAATGTAGAGAACAGACACACACAAGGGAAGCTGAATGGGAGCTTCACGGAGACTTGGAGGAGAGAGAAGCCGAGCTGTGGCCACACCAGTGCATCATGGGGATGGTTGCTGAGGGGTCCGGATAACCCCTGCAGGGCTTTGCAGAGTGGAGCTGTGTGGGTACCGGCCATATGGCAGAGGCCATCAAGTACAGCCTTGCCCAAATAGTCATTTTAGAAAAGTTTTGTTGGCCTGGAGGAGAAAGAGAGACCTGAAGAAACAGGCACCTTGCTGAAGTGTGGCCTGAAGAGGATGGGAGACCCAGAGTCAGGCATCCTGCTAAAGTGCATGAGTGAGACTGCTTGTCAGGTCCTTTGGCAGCTACAACACTTAGGTCCTGAGTATTGCTTGTTTGGTGCTGAGCTGGTGTATTTGTCTGTCCCAGGAGCATTTCCTGCTCTATTCTTTGTTGTCTCTGTGAATCAGATCCTGGGCTGTGTGGCTGTGCACACACAGTAGCAGGAAGATGCCGCCTAAGAAATGTAGCCTATTGTTCCAGAGAGGAGCTGCATGTCCTCAGTGGTGGGAAGACACCATCATTATAATGGCTTTTGTGCAGGACTGACAGTGCTGGACAAGACTTTGGGTAAAGTAAATGGCCATTATTTGCCTCAGCAACTCTTATTTCTCCTGGTTTATTGAATAAATCTCTTTGTTATTATTCTCTAAGCCTGAGCAGTCTTGCGATTGTTTATAAGTGAGAAACCCAGACAGTTACTGGTAACATATTTGGGCAGAGGGCCTTGGCCAGATAATGCCCCCTGACACCTGGTATGGGGTGTGGTGGCAGGCGGCTCAGAAGTGGTTGAAGCAGCCATTTGCAAATGGAATCCAGGAAAGCTGTGATTTAATCTAACGGTGTCCAATACCAGCTTTTCTGGTTGCCTGTGTAAAGTATGTGCCAAACCATGTTGGTCTCAGATAATAAAGTTCTAGTAAAGGTTAAACAAGATTCTGAAAGAGATGACTGCCTAGTTCTGAAGTTTACAGTTCAGAATTAGAACTTTAAACCTCACAACAGCAACAACAACAAAATCTAAGCACAACAGAGTCTCTGACATAGAAGCTCTAGAGCATTAGGCAGGGAGAGGACCTTGTGGTCTTGATTACATAGAAAAAGACAAAGGTTAACCTTATTTGTGGTTAAATCCCTGAACAGGTGCTAATGAAATTCCAAGATCTGATTACTAATGTGCCTTTGTCTTGAAGAGGCTAAGCAAAATTCCCTTTCACTAGAAGGGAAATGGGAACTGGTTGTGGGAATATGTGGGCAAGGAGAAAGTATGGGTGCTATTAAAGTGATCATGAGTCAGGGATCACTAGAGGATGGCGACATTGTGAACAAGGCAAGTAATTAGCTGAGGACAGCACTAATCAGGATACGGGGAATCTGAGGCAAGTTTAGTGTTAAGTATGCATGATCTACAATCTATAATTAGGAATGAAAAAACTGACTTGTAAAAAATACCCATGTTAACAAGAATGTAGTGTGCAAGAGCAGAGACATTGGTCATGGTGTGACTTAGAGTTTCTCTGACTTCTTTGCATAAGAACATGGAATGGTTGCCTCACAGAGTGCACCTCTATCTCTCTGCTTGGGAGTTAGGGTTGTTTAGAAAATGATCTCCTGTCTCTTCCCACCTTTCTTCTTCATTCTCAGCCAATTAACAGAACAGGGAGGGAGGGAGGAAGTCTTAATGCTTCCTTTAACCGGTGACTCAGGAACATGTCTTTGTACCATCACCCCCTCCTGTTTTTAATAAGGTCAGTAGTCGCCATTGATCCTTTTCAACTAGAATTTTGTATGTTTAAAAAAAGCTTAATTATGATCTTTTGAAGTGCCCAATTAAAGTTATAACGACATAATAAGAATCCTGAGATGTTCATATGCCCCAGGTTTCTTTACAAATTAAAGAAATAAATTTTTCTTAAGCATGGGGATAATTGTTCAGCAGACTCTGCATATTCCTTCTTCTTCATCTCTAGTTGCCTCAGTCATTTTCCTCCATCTGAAGCCCTCTTTGAACAACAACTACCTGATTATTTATTCATTATTTTATTTTATACAAGATGATTGACATTTTTTTAAAGATTTATTTATTTGTGCATACAGAACTGGGGTACAGGCCAGAGGCTCAAGGGGTGACGAGAGGCTTCACCAGAGACAGAGAGGGGTGCAGAACAGGCAGATTGACGAAGTACACTGCTGAGGGGAGCAGCGGGCGGGCCAGCAGAGGTCTTCCGGGCCATGTGGTCACCTCCGGGGCAGGCAGGGATCGAACTCATGCGGAAGCGGCTTTAGCTTCTCAGTGCTGTGCTTTAACCCGCTGTGCCACCAGGGAGGGCCGATGATTGACATTTTTTAAAGGAAGCAAGTAAAGAAAAATAAAAATCCAAATTCTATGTAATGTGCCAAGGTCTCCAGAGAAAAGATGATCGTGGTTGCCAGTCAGCTGATTCAAAAGTCCTACATGAGAGAAATCTGGAGCAACTATTCTCTTTAATATGGTTCACTCGGTCACCTTTCCAATGTGGTGTTTTAATCTTGAAGTACTTCGGGCACAAAATATATGTTTATATGAAACCTTTTGTCTAGTCAGACAAAGAGTGGGTTAATTTTACCAGACCAATGTCTGGTCCTCTCGAAATGTTTGACTTCCTGTGTCCACAGGTCATTTTTATGATCTCTACTATGGAATCTTCTTTATTTAAAGCCATACATTAAGTCCCTGAGATCAAATATTGTGTCATTCATACATCTGTTTATTTCTATATTCAGCTAAGTGCCCCTGCGTGCTGCATACGATCAGATGTTGGTGGGGGGGAGGCACAGTTCCTTTTTTTTTTTTTTTAAGATTTATTTATTTATGCATACAGAACTGGGGTATAGGCCAGAGATGCAGGGGCACTGAGAGGATTCACCAGAGACAGATTGGGGAGCAGAACAGGTAGATCAACGAAGCACACTGCTGAGGGGAGCAGCGGGTGGGTCAGGAGAGGTCTGCTGAGCCTTGTGGGTCACCTCTGGGGCAGGTGGGGATCAAACTCATGCAGAAGTGGCCTTAGTTTCTTAGTGCTGTGCTTTAACCCGCCACACCACCAGGGAGGGCCAGTTCTTACGGAAACCAAATGTGGTTCTTATCAGCATAGAATTATTTGTGTTGCAACCTCCTAGGGCCTTCTCCAGTGCAACCAGAAACCAACCCCCATGTGTGTAGGGCAGAGTGGGACAAAATAAAGACCCCTACAGGATAGGGGAGATAAATGGGAGATTTTACAGGGCTTTTTAAAATTTTAATTATTACTTTATCTCTTTGTATACTTATCTTCTGGTATTTATTTGTTTATTTATTTATTTTTATATCATTCTTCATTTTGGGCTTTTGGGCTGATTCCACATATTCCCTATTGTAAACAGAGCAGCAATGAACATGGGGGTGCAGGTGTCCTTTTGAATCAGTGTTTTTGTGACCTTTGGCTATATACCTAGGACTGGGATTGCTGGGTCATATGGAAACTCTATGTTTAGCCATTTGAGAAACCTCCAAACAGCTTTTTGTAGTGGTTTTAGCAACTTGCATTCCCACCAGCAGTGTAGGAGAGTCCCTTTCCTCCACATCCTTGCCAACATTTGTTGTTGCTAGTTGTTTTAATATGTGCCATTCTTACTGGGGTGAGGTTATATCTCATTGTGGTTTTAATTTGCATTTCCTTTATTACAATCGACGTTGAACATTTGTCATCTGCCTGCTGGCCATCTAAATTTCTTCTTTGGAGAAGTGTTTTGTAGCTTTTTTTGCCCATTTTTTTTATTTTGTTGTTGTTGTTGTTGTTGAGTTTAAACAGCAATTGATGTACCTTTATGATCAGTCCTTTGCCATTAGTATTGTGTGCAAATATTTTCTCCCAGTCAGTGGGTATCTTTGTGTAGTGTCTCTCTTGCTGAATGGAAGCTCTTTAACTTAATGTAGTTCCAGTTATTTATCCTTTCCAAGGCTTGTTTTATGGCCACAAGATCAGTTGGCTCCACCAATCTCCCAAATCTTTAGAAAAGCCTTAATTGGGTTAATGCAGATATTTTCAACATCATGATACTCAGGGTTATGTTCTTAGGTAGCTTTTGGGAAAAGGAAAGCCAAAAAGCTTATACTTACCATAGGTAAGGGGTTGAGAACCTCTAATTACCCAAGTTCAGCTCATAGATTAATCAGAGGTCATGCCTTTCAAATACTATCCAAAAACAAAACAGTATAAACTTCTGGGGAAAAAGATATTTGTGAAATTATCAGTTTAAAAAAAAAGTGTCTATGAAACTGAATATGTAGTTTAATGAGTGCATAGTCTCTAGTGTTTAGAAAGGCCAAGACTTTCTTGAGTTATAACTTAACTGAGGTCTGAAGATTAAGTGTGAGTTAACTTTTTAAAGAGAGCAGGGGGGCGGGATACAATTTGAAGGAGAACAAAAGCAAGTGAGAAGATTTAAGCATTCTTAATATGTTTATCCACAGAGCTGCTATTGAAAGTAATTGCTTATTGTACTGGAAAATATTTGATAGTTGTGTCTTCATCTATTAAAGGCAAGACTTTTAGGGATGAAATTTCCCCAGCCTCTTCTAACAACTAAATGTTTCCCTAAACTTTGATGTATACAGAAAGCTTTAAAATGGCTATTTAAAAGTTGCACTGTGAGGTAATTTATTGGGTAGTGGAGACGAGTTGGTATGATATGAACCTGAACAGAGTAGCAATGTCCATATCTTTCAGAGTCTTGGGTGACAAAGGGAATAAGACAGTTTTCCAGAAATTAGTTCCGGAGGCATTTGTCTTAAATATATGTACTGAATGACCATTCACCTAGCAACTAGATGACCCGGTCAGTGGGTTTTATTGACTCCTTAGCTTTGCTTCATCTCTGTGTTTGCATTTCCCTATTTGTTTACTCTGCCTCTTTATGATTCCTGGATCAGATATTTTTTTTGGACATAAATGAGAGCTTACAAAAATAAAGAGGCAAGTTTAAGTTCAGATGCAAGGCTAAGAACATAAAGAAACTAATACTTCAGGATTTGTGTGTGTGTGTGAGAGAGAGAGAGAGAGAGAGAGAGAGCTGATGTTCCAACTAATTGATTACAACTTCCTTATTTACTACCTAATAATATTATATAAAAACAATGGAAATTTGGTTTGAGAATGTTAATGGGGTGGGGTGGGTTAGTTGCAAGAAATATAATAGATCAGAAAGAGAACAGATTCAGAAATTTTATTTAGCAGGCTACTGTAACAGTACAGATGAAAAAGAATGTTAACTTAAAACTTGATTATAGCTAGATGTTGCAAAGTGAGAGTGGGAATACTGGAAATATGACCATATTTAATTGAGAGAATTATTTTGATTTTTCAGATTGGCTTTGAAATATACTAAAGAATATATCTTTCATTTGCATAACCATATTTTGAACACACAAAAAATGAGATAGGATTTAAAAATGTGGGTATAATCTGCATGTAAGTGGTGTATTAATCTGATAGTATCACCAAGTATTGCAAGATAGTTTGGCTTACACAAAATAATTTGTGTAAAAGTTCTAGAGGCTACAATTCCGAAACTGGATTCTTCTAAAGATTCTTTTTATTTTTTGTATTGTACATGTTTATCTTATTTCTTGTTTTTAGTCTTTTCCTCTATAGATACTGAGTCCTAATCCAATTTTCTTATAAGTACACCACTCATATGGAATTAGGGTCTAACCTGATGACCTCAGTTCTCTCATTTAGCTATTTAAAAACCCTATACCCAATTATGGTTTCATTCTAAGATACACTTTCTTTGTATTTTAACATAAACATATATAGGGACACAATTCAATACACAATAGATAGTAATCGAAGCTGAAGATTTGTAATATTTTCAATTGGAACAATGTGTAAAAAGAGTGATTCTAGGATTACCATATGAGAAAAACAACATTTACTACTCAGAGAAAAGAATGTGAAAGAAAGATCAATTCTTAGAGAGGTACCAGGGGAAATATAGATTATAGGGTATAGAAGGCAACAAAATTGAATGTCTTGACAAGAGGACATCTGTGAAGGTGTAGAACATTAAGGAAATCTAAGTAGAAATAGGAATGAATATATAATCTTATTTTCTGTATTATTAACTCAAAGTCAAAATGAATGACTAATATCTAGACATTCAGTAATTAATTATGCATTGCCACAAGGGTGTCTTTTTATTTATTTATTTATTTATTCGGTGGTAATGTTGGTTATAACATTATATAGGTTTCTAGGGTACAGCATTTTAATTTGATATCTGTATGTAGTACAGGGTGATCAATCATATTTGAGTCTTAAGGGAGATGAATGAAGACAAGGCAGGCAGGATATTATTGAATTGGCCAAACATAGCTGTGCAAACATGAAGAGTTTGCAATTCCAAAAATTGCCAAGTAAATTTGATAATTTCTCAGTGTTGAGATAATACATCTGGCAACATATCAAGGAGCCATGGAGATATTGCTCTAGAGAGCTATTGAAATGCTTTATGCATTGTACCCAAAAAGAAGTAACAACAGCAACAAAAAAATTAATGTGGATTACACATCGGGCCTTAATGTTGGTATCTCAAAATTGACCTTGATGGACTTGTTTATATATCACTAATACCAGAAAATTCTGTAAATCAGTATTTTTATGTTTCTTTTGTTTAGAGCTCTGGTTAACTAGAATTACTGAGATTACTCTCCAATTTCTTTAGATCCAGCATATTCCTTGATGTGGCACATGACACAGTTTGTCCCATGGTGATCTCTCTATCCTTCCTTTATGCCCTCCCTTCTCTCTGTCTTTGCCCCATAAGAATTACTTCATTTCTGGGGCTTTCTCTGGTGGTACAATGGGTTAAAGCATCACATTATAAAGTTCTCCGAAGCCAATGCAACGTGAGTGCAATCCCCGGCCAGGGAACAGACCCTCAGCAGTGTATTTCAACAGATGAATCTGTTCTTCTCCCCACTCTATCTTTGGTAAATTCTCTCACCTACCACATCTCTGGCCTGTGCCCCAGTTATGCAAACATAAATAATAAATCTTTTAAAAAATACTTCATTTCTGTTACTAGACCATATTATTTGAATTATTGCCATTTCTATGTGAAGGTCTGTAAATCCACACCATAGATCAGCTCTAACACATTCCATCCTTACAGGGAATCAACCTTAACTGCCCCCCCACCCTCAGAGACATTATTTGTTGATACAAGTTCGCATTTTCCCTGGTGCAGGAGTCTGGTTGCCCAGCCATATAGTTTATGTGAACATGACTATTTGGAATATGGTCCATTGCCTGAAAGCTAGAGGACAAGAGAGCCTGGAGATGCCTTTAAGAGAAGAAGGTTAGCATATTAATAACTGACATTTATTTAATACTTAGATGTAGCAGTTATTATTCCATGGAATTTACACACATTAGCACACTCAATCCTTATAATTCCATGAGAGAGATATTAACAACTTTATTTTATAGATCCAGTTTTGAAGCCCACAGAATTGACACAGCTGGTAATGAACAGAACCAGGACTTGTGCTCTGAGCTTCTACCAGTGTCCCTGGCACAGTTAGACATTCATTAATATTTATTGAACACAAGGCCAGATGTGTGGCTCAGATTCCCTTGACTGTTCTTCTTTGCAGCAATTTTGGGAGTATATTTTCTAAAGGATAATTTTCATAAAATCAATTCCAAATCTGTTTGTCACTTGAATCTGATCCATTAAAAGATGAAATTTGATAGAAGAAAGAGGAAATAAATTATATGAGACTGTGATAAAAAAAAGAAAATAACATATAAACAGATACAGAGCGAGAGACAAAGAGCTATTTCTCAGATATTCATTTATTTATCCTAGGTTGCTTATTACTGTTATACCTTCCTTTTCGTACCATACGTTCATAAAGATTAAAATTCAGTTTTCTGGCTATGAAAATATGATGATATTGAGCCAGTTCTCAAGGAATGCTGGGCAACTGCTACCAGGAGCCACAAGATGCAACATGAAGATCTGAACTACTGATATGCTTCATAATTTTGAAATATAAAAAGAAATAATCATTTTTCAGTCACTCTGCTGGTCTTCCTCCAAGAAAGAGAGTCTCAGTGTCAGAAAGCTTCTCCTTCTGTGCCAACGTATGTTCCCCTTTCAAGTTAGTCTGAGGGCCTGTGAATTAGAGGCTGGGTGATATCAGAAGCCCCAACCCTGTCCCCAACTTCCTAGGACCTAGGATAACTTTCTTGCTTCTGGTTCTCATGTTCCCAACTCTAATGGACTTTAAGGAGAGATGATGAGATAATGAGCAGATTCCCTTCCAATTTAAGATTTTATAACACAGGGTGTACATGCTGCCCAAGCTGAAGCATTTATTTGCTCTGTATGAGCAATTTTACTACTATGACCTAAAAAGTCTTGAAAATAACTGAGGAATATCTTCACCATGACAACCATTGATTTCAGTGAAGTTGATGGGCTGTTTTTTTTTTTGTTTTTTTTTTTTTAATGTCAAGTGTATTTAGGATGCTTTAGACATTAGATGATGGTCAGAGTAGACATAAACATTGACCACTTGCCTTTGTTCTCTAGGATCCCTGGTGCTTAACAGTACTACTTGTGAACGTTTCTTCAGTGTCTTGTAAGAAAAATATCTATCCTTTTTTGCTTCTAGTCTTACCCTTCCTTTTCCCAAGCTATGAGAAACAATCCTAGTATCCACAGTTATCTCATGTATAATGCCATCTTTGCTGATAACAAAACTTTTCTCTCCTAATTAGGGCAGCCTAACATGTACATTAAAAATAAAATACAAAATAACCAAGATGTTCAAGCAATAGAGAGCCAAATAAATAGCCAGTCACTGTGTCCTTATTTAATGTGAGCTGATTATATACCATGTTAAAATGCTTAGAGGACCATGGGACTATTTCTGCTTTTTTTTTTTTTTTTTTTTTTACTCTAACCATTTTCTCTCATTTAGTTATAAATGTGCTATTTTCAGAAATTAGCAAAAAAGTGATGCCCTTGCACTTCTTTCAAACCTGTTCCCTAGTCTCTTTTATTCAAGTTTGGCTGGAAGATATACAAGGGCTTAGGAAACGCACACACAGTATGAACATTAGAGATGATTCCTCAAGGGCCACACACTATGTTTATCTGTTACCTGTGCATTTACTTGATGTGACCTTTATTCAGTTGTTTCTAGATTCTGTCCTGATGTTGATGAGAAATACTACTATACATGTGCTTCATAGAATCGAGGGAATCTTTCTGTCCTGATGTTGATGAGAAATACTACTATACATGTGCTTCATAGAATCGAGGGAATCTTTTGATCACTGGGTACTTCCTCCTCCTCACTAGAGCCTACTTATTGAACTCCAAGTCTTCAATGTATATTTGTATATTTCTTTCATTCTCTCACCCACCCATCCCCCTGCTTTCCCACCCCACACACTTCCACTTTTACCACAATTTCCGCCACTTCCTCTGATCTCTTTCTACTTTCTTTCTCTTTTTATCCTATGGCTTCTTTTATCTATCATTCATCTCTTTCCTTGAGGGCAACTCACACAAATAATTCATGTAGGAGTCACACCATTTGGAAAATAATCTTGCTTTTTTTTTTTTTTTTTAATAGGGCCCTTTCTGGTGGTACATTGGGTTAGAGTGCAGCACTATGAAGAGATCCACAACCACTGCAGCCAAGTTTGATCCCTGGCAGGGAGATGAGCCATGTGGCATGGCAGACCTCTCCTGACCTGCCCACTGCTCCCGTCAGCAGTGTACTTCAGTATATCTGTCTGTTCTGATTCCCACTCTGTCTCTGATGAATCCTCTTACCTCCTCATATCCCTGGACTGTACCCAGTTCTTGTATGCATAAATATATATCATGTATAATACCATCTTTGTTATATATATATATATATATATATATATATATATATATATATATATATATATATATATATATATATATATATATATATATATGATTTTTGATCTTCAAATTAATTCTCTTTTGTGAACGAAAGTTGGAGTCTTAAAATGCCTTGGAATCCCTTAGGATGTAGGGTGGCATTTATTGCTTTATATTTTCTAAGTATAAACAACAGTTGCAGATTTATTCTCCACAATGTTCTCCTTACCATCATGGGGACTTTTTCTCCTTCTAATTCATTTTGAACCAAATGTGAGAAAAAAAAAAAAACTATATGTAAATGTCCAACATGTTTTTCCATTAAGTGTTGTCAGTCAAAAAAATAATTATCAGTAAACTTGCCCTTGGTATAAAAATGAATTCACAGATTGGCAAGTAAACTTTTTATTCTGTCTTTAGATTGACTTCTTTCCATGGACCATCTTCACCAATGATAAATTCTATATGTTAAAGCAAAAAACAATAAACTGGCCAGGTTAGATTTCAACCTAGATTATCTATATATTTTATAGACATTTGTGTTATAAATGCTTTAAACAGCTGATTGGCAGACACATGCTCAACTCAGCATCCTACTGAGATATATGATAGACAGTTTTGGGCCTTTATCAGTCATCTAAATGCCAGTTGCAGACTTAGTGAAAATTCTCTCGCCTTATATTCATATCTCCATCATTTTGTAACAACAACAAAAATCTCCCCAGACTAAAAATGACAAATAAGTGGAATTTAACTCTAACTCACTTTTGTTCTCTCTTACATTTATCTCGGTCCTCATGATTCACAATAAAATGGTTCCACCTACATTCTTAGAAGTTTGGAGAATTGTGTTACATTCCTAACAAAGTTATCTTGTCCCTCTGAGATGGACAGTGGCATCAGAAACAAGCATCTACTGATTAATGAGAAAAAAAAATAAACATTTTAACTCATTTCACCTAGAATATCCAGTATTTTCATGGACCAAGCAAATTGAACCCCTGTACTCTGTAACCTCCCTCTGATCTTTATATTTACTATAACTCCAGCATCCCCACTATTTGAAGAGCCAACCAACTCTCTTGAAAGATATCTCAAATTCCTCATGGTTCAATGTCTGACCTTCTGGGTGAGAGTGAAAAATTCGGGTTAGTCTTTTGCAACCTGACCAAGACGCAAGTTTCATGTAAGGCTTAAAAATTTGCAGACCCTTGGATAATTGGGTCCCTTCAAATGTATATCAACCTTGATTATCCAAGAGTAGGGTGCAGTTATATATATATATATATATATATATATATATATATATGTGTATGATCTTAAATAAATTATTTAATGCACACTAATCTTTAGAACTGTACCTCTAATAGATTCCAAACAATTAGATTAAGATATATAAATAAACTGGGCATGGCCTGTGCTAAACTAGCCAGACAAACATTATGATAGAGTTGCAAGCAAAATTATGCAAGTCACAAAAAGACCCATATATAAAAATCAATGCTCAGAAGTAATACATAACCCAATAATGCAAAGAAAGAAGGAATTATCCAAGCCAAATGAAATAAAATATATTTCAAAAAACTGAAAGTTGAAAAGGAAGATAGGGACAGATGTTAATGGTTGAATTTGACAGAAGCAGTTCCTGATGTAAAGACTCAAATTCAAATTATTATCCTCTGTAGTTATTATGGATAAAAATGAGGCTTAAAAATATCTTCTTAATTGGGAAGAAGAATAGCCATCACTCATGTGTGATTATCCAGTAGCTGACAATGATCAGAGGATATGAAAGACAATGCTTGTGGAGGTTATTCTGTGAAAACAACCACCTATCATGGATCTCACAAGATACCATGTTTTCACTGGGTTTCCAGGAGTGCTGATGAGAGATGCTACCAAAGGCATCATGAAAGAGAAAACTTAATTTTTGATGGACTCCATTGGATACTAACCTCAACAAATTTTACTTCACTGTGTAGCTTTTTTTGGAAATAGATATTCCTTGAACAGCCTCACACAAATAATTTAATGAATCAAGTATATATCCTTCAAGTACTTATTGTGAAAAGTAGCATTATGCCCCTGGCTTTTGATAGGGTTGCCTTCTCCCATCATGATGAATTAATTTCAGGAAGGAGTTCCTTGCTTGCACAGATAGTATGCAGTCTGTTATCACTCAAATTTTATCTTTTACAAATGAACAAATAATTGCATCAGGAAGGTGAGTACTAAGGCAGCTGATTCTGGGGGAAAGTGAATGAAAAGCTGCAAGATGACTATAAACTCTTGTTTTATTTTTTTCCTTTGCTGCTAACTTGGAATGTGGCTATGAAGGAAGGTGCTGCATTCTCTCTGGCTCTAGGTCTCTCATGGGTAGTCAAAGATAATGAAGTACATTATTTACATAGTTCCATCATTAGACCTGTTAAATACATGTATTCTAAGAATAATATACTTTTTTTAATTTGCTGTAAAATATGATGTAAAAACTGGAGTCCATATAAGAGAATAACTAGGGGAAGAGTTGACGAACTGTATCTGTTGTCTGCTTTCAGAGATTACAGGATGAAATTTACTTGCCCTCAAGACCAGGGGTGTACTGGAAAACAAAAATGTAATGATAGAATACATTGGGCAGCTTTTGTGGAAAGCAATTTCAAGGAAGTGCATAGAAAATCTTTAAATAGTGTCAATGTTGCAATCAGCAATCCTCAATAAATTATCACATGTGAATATAAAATATAAACACAAAACTCGAATAAGTTATTAGAAGAGGAAAACTTGAAATAACCTAGCTATCCAGTAATTTCAAAAGTATTACTTAAGTGTCATATTACTATAATAGACTATTTTGCTTCTATTTAAAATTTGTTTGCAAACTGTTTTATGACCTCACAAATAAAATCATGCATACAGAAAGTTCAGTTTACAATTTGACCCCATGTATTGTGAACTTTATGTGTGAGTGGATATGTGTCTGTAGAGATCCAGAATGAAGGAGTTTTGTTGTCTACCTTAGCATTTTTCCTGCATTTTAATAATCATAACTACTTTACAAGTTTACACTCAGAAAAAATGTCAACAGCTTTGCAATCCATGTTCAAATTATTTCCTGCAGGGGCCCCATGCCTGGGCCTGCAACTTGCCTTGACTAATGGAAGAGAGCAGAAGTGGTTAATGCCATTGCTGAAGGACCCCTGAGAGTCTCCATGTGTTTCTTCTGCCTCCATTCCCTCAGACCTCTCACAGGTGCTTCTCCTTCAGCCTGTATTTCAGTACAAACAGATATAAGAAGAGTTACAGAAAAACTCACAATTGCAAATGCTTGGCATAATGAGCATCTATTTTCATAGAATCAAATCATAGAGAATTGGGGATTGTTGTTACCATAGAAAAAGAGAGGGCCCTCCCTGGTGGCGCAGCGGGTTAAAGCACTGTACTAAGAAGCTAAAGCCACTTCTGCATGAATTTGATCCCCTCCTGCCCCGGAGGTGACCACATGGCGTGGCAGACCTCTCCTGACCCACCCCCTCCTCCCCTCAGCAGTGTACTTCATCAATCTGCCTGTTCTGTTCCCCACTCTGTCTCTGGTGAAGCCTCTCACCGCCCCTGTACCTCTGGCCTGTACCCCAGTTCTGTATGCACAAATAAATAAATATAAAAAAAAAAGAAAGAGAACTTCAATATATGGGTTATGTTTCATTGTATTTTTTTTTTAATTGAAGCACCATTTTGTTTTACATACTTATTAGTGTTTATACATTTGGGGTTTCTACTTTATAAATTTTCAGTTTCAGAGAATAGTTGAATAGTTAAGTGACTAACTAGATGGTTATCTTAATAAAATAAATGTATTAATGATCACAGAGATCCAAATAATAGAGACAGTTTCAAATGCCCCATAAGTAACATTTTTTTTTAAGATTTATTTATTTATGCATAGAATAGCTGGAGTTCAGGCCAGAGGTGTGGGGTGGGGGAATGGACTCACCAGAGACAGAGTAGGGAACAGAATAGATGGATCTAATTAAGTACACTGCTGAGGGGAGCCATGGGCAGATCAGGAGAGGTCTGCCATGACATGTGGATCGACTTCCTGGGCAGTTGGAATCAAACTTGTGCTGCGGTTGCTGCTGATAGCTTCATAGTGCTTTACTTTAACCCCTTAAGCAACCATGTAGGACCCACATTTTTCTTTAAAATAAAACTTAGCTTGTCAACATTATCCAGTTTCTTCAATGTTGCTGATGAGATGCATTAATTAATATTTTTGATCTTCACTTTTCACCTCAACTCCTTGATATTTTGAAATATGATTTCTACCTGTGCCAATATGTTAAATATATTTTTCATTGCTATGATATATTAAAATACAATTATATTCTAGTCTATCCTTGAATTTATTTTATATCTGTTATTTTCTCAGAATCATGCTTGCTTATAAACTTATGGTAGGAATGCCCAAGAAATTATGCTATTGTCTTTGCAATAAGTTATCTCAGGAGGCATAGAATGTCAGTTTATCCAATCACTGTGGCAATGGTAACCTAAATCTCTTGAGTAAGATATTGCTAAATTCTATTTTTGTTTGTAAATTTACTCTTATTCCACTTGCAATTTATGAGTAACATGTAGGAAGACAATTTGAAACTATTTACTCCATTTTTCACAAAACATCTATTAGTTTTAGCATATGTTGATTATTTTATAGGCAACTATTCCCTTTTTATATCAGAATAAATGCATGTGTATTCTTTATAGTTAATGGCTTATAACCTGTAAAAATTGTCATCTGCTCGGATGATTAAATTACCCAAGTTTGGGAATGGAAAGCTCTTTCAGTTTGGTTCCTATCTTACTCATGTGTGTTTTGTTTTTTTTTTTTACCACTCTTGATATAAGTATTTCTGTCCCAACCAGATATAATGGGGCTTCCCAGGCCGATGTTTGAAATAAACCATTTTTTCCCAGAAAATCTCATCCCATTCATTTTTTTTTATATTAAAATGTTTTATTTATTTTGGCATAGAAGAACTAGGATGTAGGTCAGAGGTGCTGAGGGTGGGGGTGAGAGGATTTTCCAGAGACAGAGTGGGGAGCAGAACAAGTAGATCTACTGAAATACATTGCTGAAGGGAGAGTGGGAGAGACAGGAGGGTCTGCTACAACCATATGTGGGTCACCTGCTTGGCTGAGGATCATCACAGGCCTTAGTGGTGGTAGTGCTGAGACTTAACCCTTAGGCCACCAGGGAAGCCCGAAATATGATTCCTTTTAATAGAGTAGTGGATTTAGAAACCAAGGTATGGACTTTTGGTGAGCTTCCATCTCAATGAGTTAGGAAATATGGATATAAATATGTTGATATTTTTGCATCATTATCACTTTCTATCAAAAACCTTGACTTAATACTGTTAGTACAATTCTAATCTAAGTTCACACAGTTCAGTTTTCTTTTCCCTTTTTCCATGTTGTAAATTTTCTAAATTTGCAAAAATCTACTTCACATTAGATGCTTTTCATTTTTTTCTCAAATATATAATCACTAATTGTTCTTAAACTATTAAGCAGCAATTAAAAAGAAGTCTACTAATCAGAGCTGACCATTTGTTCAATTATTTTTTGTCTTTAGTCTGAGAGATTATAGTCAAATGCAGCATTCCAAAACTAAGTCATGCCTCCTTTTCTTCAGAGAGGTCACCATATTTGTTCAAAACACATCTATGTTTCAGATTCATTTGAATTTAATTAGTGTCAGGAATGTTTTTCTTTCCTACCCTATTGATCTAATCTTATATTTTAATATATGCAAAACATCATCAACTTGGTTTGCTAAGTCAAAATTATATGAAGCTGCAGATATAATCAATGTTCTTTCCTCTACCACAAACATTTTCACTCCATTGATATGTAAATGTGAAAAGTAATAGATCAGATTAATGTATACTTTATTTTAGTTTATTTAACTGAAAATAAGTTTACTATGCATATGTATATATGCTTACATACATACATATGTATGTATGTATGTATGTGTGTGTGTGTGTGTGTGTGTGTATTTACCATATTCTCTTGGATAAAATAGCGTACTTTTTAACTTACCTTTTTGCCTTTTAGACTTAGCAATATAAACTGGAAATCATTCAATTAAGACGAGTGAGACAGAGCTTATTCAATCTCTCACAAGTGACTATTGAAGATACCAATATTTTGTTATGACAGAGAGATAACATTTATATGTCAATTCTATACCTATGGTAAGATTTGTATGAGAGCATGCACTTCCCCAAAAATCATCCTACAGAAGGAATAACATGTTTTAAGCTTGACTGTTTGAACTATTTTCTATCATTTGAATTAGAAGGAAGATTTTCAGGCTACTTAATTAACCCCCAAATTTTATGTTGAACAGAGCGATTAACAAATTACAATTTGTCTTCATTAAAATTATAGCTACATACCCTTTTAGTAGCTCATAAACTCAGCAAAATAAGAAATGAAGAGATCATTTGTATTTTACCCAACATCTAACACATATTTGGTTCTCAAAATGTATTTTCTTAACTAGAGTATTTTAAAAAGTTTGATGGACAATGGACTCCTACGATAAAATATGTGTGTGTACATATGCATACACACAGACACACAGATATAATATACACAATGTGTATATCATACATATATATATATATACATATACACATTCACATATATACATATGTTTACTCTCCACAAACATAATAAACATATATGTAATACATGTACATAAACACACATTTTCCCCCTCTACTCTGTTATTCTTCTATATATATTCTTCCTAGATTGCACATGGCATTCTTTTATTTATTTATTTATTTATTTTTTGAAAAGCAAACTGAAACTGAAAGCTAAATAAGGGGTTACTTGGTCAAGGGCATTACAAGAAACATTAGAATTTATTAGGCCACCTGATGAGATATTTGTATTGGAAAATGATTCCTTGATGAGTTTGAAATACAGTATGTCTTTTTTTGGGGGCTCTCCATTTCCTGCTGCCATTTCTTACATCAAACTCCTAACATAGGAGAGTTTCTTGGGGAATTTAAACTGACAGCTCCTTACTGATTAGAAGCCTTAGGACAGGGTATCTCTGAAATAAGATCAATGTCATAGTGCTTTTGCCCACAGCAGCCACAGGAGGAAGAAAAAAATAAAATAAAATCAACAAACAGTTTGCAACATTCTTTATTAGAAAATATAAGAGTCAGAAGCATGGGGAATGAAATAGGAATGGTTTCACATTGTAACTTTATAAAAACTTTCAGTAATGCCGAAGGGATTACTGAAACTTCCTCCTTCTGAATAGTACAATATCCAAATTAGATGTATCACAACCATACATCCCAAATATTCAGAAGCATCTAGAGTAAAAGCTAGATATGTTAAAAGATGAGCAGTTTTTCATTTTCTGTTTAAATAAGAGCAAGATACAGAGATTTCTTACATGTTTCCTATCCCCACACAGATGCATAGCCTTCGCCATTATTAACATCTCCCTCTGAGTGGTACATTTTTAAAATTGATCAACAGATATGGACATGACATAATTCCTTAAAGTTTACATTAGGGCTCTTTCTTGCCATTGTGCATTTTATAGGCTAGGGCAAATGTACAATGACACATATCCATCATTATAATATCTCACAGAGTACTTTCACCGCTCTGAAAATCCTCGGTGCCCTGCATATTTATCTTCCCCTTTCTCACTGGAAACCATCCATCTTTATACTGTGCCATTGCCTTGCCTTCTCTGGAATGGCATGTCATTGGAATCGTCCAGTATGTAGCTTTTTCAGATTCACTTCTTTCCATCACTAATACACAGTCAAGACCCCCCACGCCTCCCCCACCTATGTTTCATGGTCTGACAGTTCATTTGTTGAATGCTGAGTAAATATTCCTTTGTCTGGCTGTGCTATACTATATCTATTTACTACTGAAGAGCATCTTGGTTACTTCCAAGTTTGCATAATTATGAATAAAGCTTCTATAAGCATTCCTGTGCAGGTTTGTGTCGATGCATTTTCAAATCCTGGGAGTAAGTAGCAAGGAACAAACTTGCCAGATACAGGGTAAGAGGATATTTTCTTCTTGTGTGAGTTTGGGTGGATTGAGTCTCTCAAGATAATATTCCACTGATTTTTCAAATTTTTAAGCACAGAGTTCATAGTATTCTCTAATTACCTTTTAATAGTCATGATTTCTGTAGTGATACCCCTTTTATAATGTCTGAAATTAGTAATTTGTGTTCCTCTTTTTTTTTTTTTCTTTTTCAGTCTGGTTAGTGTATTGTTGCCTGCATTGGTTTTTTCAATCAACCATTTTACTGCTTTGTTGATTTCCTGATCTTAATTGCATTGATTTGTACTCTAATTTTATTTTTTCACTTACATTGAATTTAATTTGCTTTAATTTTTTGAGTTTCCTAAGTTGGAAATTAGATTATTGATTTTAGGTCTTTCTTCTTTGGTATTGTGTTGCATTTAATGCTATAAATGTAAGTAGATTATTTAGATTGTTTTTCTATAGCAGGATTCACACCTGGTTTAGCAAAGTCAAAGGAGAACTGTTTTATAAGTTTTGTCTATATGATAAAAGGGCCAGTAAAATTTTCATATATCTAGGGAAAGTACCTGAGTAAAAGAGGTGGCCCATTTCTGGTCATCGTTTTTTGATATTTTGCAGGCCTTTCTCTGTCCATACTTAAAGTCCTCACACAGGAAGACAGGCTCTATGCAGGTTGATCAGTGATTTCTTAAGTTTTTTTCTGTTTCTATTCCTAAACTTAGCACTGTTCTGGTAACCGTAAACATCTCAGGCTTATGAGTAAGGATATGTGACACAATGCAAAAATGACTTAGTATGATGAGCTCTTTTATGTGATCTTAATGTTAAAAGATCTTTATTCATGAATTTTACCCTTCTGAAAGAAAGAAGAAACTAAATGCTAATGAAACTCCAAATACAACTTAATGCTATAACACTGAATAACCAAGAGTCCAGACTCAGATACTATGCTGTCTCCTCCTGAAAGCTTTTTTGACTTCTCTAAAGAATGAAATATTTGATTCCTTATTCTACAAATCTATATTATCTTTTTCTATATAACTTAAAAGCATAGAACTTGTTGTTCAGAAGTCCATGCATATCAAATGTGTAAAGATGTGTATGGGGAGGAAAAATCAAAAGAGAATCAAGGCATGAGGACATGACTATAGCTAGGATTTTTAAAAGTATGTCCCACTATATTGTCAATATTTACATATTTTTTACCTTCTCTATTTTATGAGATTATTTTCTGTGTTCTGAGGGCTGATCTCCAAACTTCACCCATTACAAAAATTTAAAACACCTGTTTTATGAGTGACTAGATGAATGACAAGTAAACAGTGCTGATTCTGAGAATAACACTTTGCCCTCATGAGTGACAGCAATTCTTAATCTGCTTTCCACCCATCTTGACTCCTGTCACTCCAGAAGAAAGTAGAGTACATATCAATGTGTGTGGCTGTGTGTGCACGTGGGGTTCAAAATACTTTTTGTGTTTAATGTGATTTTTGTTTGTTTGTTTTTAAGCGAAGGTTAAGGTTGGTATAGAAAGAGTCTAAAAATAAAGGAGTTCAAAAAGGGAAAGAGAAGATTTGTAGCCCACAGACCACAGATTGGTTTGGGTACAGAGTGTGAGTTGGACAGAGCATCCTGCCAGAACCATGGGAGAGGGACACCTCAATAATGTCATGGAATTCCAATGAAATAATTTCAAAGTATTTTAACAGTATATCTGTGCACAATCTTATGGCTTTGATAAATGTGTACATCTTTGAAGCCATCACCACCTTTTAGACTATTTTTTAGATTCTTCATCCCTGCTCCCATCACTAGGGTGTCACTATTTGTTTTCTTTTAGCAAAGGTTGTTTTGCATTTTCCAGAATCTTAAATAAATGTAATCATAGTGTTTGTACACCATGTTTGTCAAATACATTTCACTCTATACATGTAAAAAACATAAGTAATCAATTTAGGAGTAATAATGATGATGATAAGTGTCTTAACTGGACACTTTATATACATTCTCATTTATTTAATTCCATCATTTAATTTCAATGCTTAGCTAAGCCAAGTTGCTAAAAGTGACGTTAAGAGAGTTCTTGTGAAAATGAATTTGTTTCTGACAAGGGTGATCTCTCCATTTAAAGAGGTTAACATTTTTACTCAGAGACACAGAGCATTATTCTTATACAATTAAAAAGACATGATTTAGGCCCTCCCTGGTGGCGCAGCGGGTTAAAGCACAGTACTGAGAAGCTAAAGCCACTTCCGCATGAGTTCGATTCCCGCCTGCCCCAGAGGAGACCACATGGTGAGGCAGACCTCTCCTGACCCGCCCGCTGCTCCCCTCAGCAGTGTATTTCAGTCACTCTGCCTGTTCTGCTCCCCACTCTGTCTCTAGTGAAGCCTCTCGCCACCCCTGCACCTCTGGCCTGTACCCCTCAGTTCTGTATGCATAAATAAATAAATCTTAAAAAAAAAAGACATGATTTAAAAAAATAATTTATAATCCATTCGCTTATTTAGAGGACACATATGCTTCCCTTATTTTCAAGAAAGTCTTACTTTCACAAATGGAAAATGTCCATTTGGAACTTAAACTTCTAATATGAAGTATCTATGTTAGAAGTTTTTCTTTAATGAAATGGCTTTATACTCTGAAAACTCTTAGAACCCCCCTCTGTTGCACATGCTGATTTCACATCCAACTTAAACAATAGTATAAGGGAAAGAGATGGAGCTTTCTCATATAATGCACTAATTGAAAGGAAGATTTAAAAAAGAAGAAGAAGAAGAAGAACTTTACAGGAGCTGATGAAATTTTTAGAAAGTGATATTTTTAATAAAAGGAAGTCATAACTATTTCACAGGATCTTATAAGGAAACAGTGGTGCTAATATAATCCTATTTCAATGAAAGAGGAGTGATTTTGACAATTTTTATTACATAATTACTTTATTTTCAGAATAATAGTCAAAAAACAAAAACTAATCTATACATGAGAACTATCAAAAATGTATATAAACCACACAATATTTTTTCTGATAATTTTAATGTCAGTCAGTATGCTGTCAGCCAGCAATATGTTTCTTTATGTATATAAGCAAATACTGTGCTAGGTGCTATAGGTGATAAAATGATCTTTTAGACAGTTTGTCCTTCAAGGAGATTAATATTCATTGATGAATAAAACAATAATATGATACAATAGGAATGGTGGTGAGGCACAGTTTGCAAAGACACAGGAAACAAAGAAACCAGAAGAACGTCCTTGGAGACCAGGTGCCCTGAGCTCCTGCGGTAGAGACCTAGCGATCAGCTATGAGAAGGATTAGACAGGAAGATGGTAGAGCGGTGCAAGAGAAGCTTCCCGACTAAAGGGACAGAAATCACTAAAATGGACAAAGCATAAGTAAAAATCAAAATCATCATGTAGTTATAGATCAGAGACATTCTGTAGGGGAAAAGAAGGGAGAAGGACCAGGACAAGTGTGGAAAGAGCACATGGGACCATGGTGATTGTGCACAGGTGAACTGGTGGTGGGAATTTCATGGGAAAACCATACATAGTGCATAAATGAAAGATGCTGTAATTAATATATTAAAATATTTAAAAATTTTAAAAAATAAACATTGTAAAACTTTATCATAATATCTGTGATGAGAAGGAAACCATTAAAAGAAAAGTAAAGATTGAATGTCACTGAACTAAATCCAACACACTGGGTGTGGTCAACTAGATTATTAACCTCTGAATATCATATAGAAAGCCCAGGCATATTGTTTTCTGCTCAAGATGCCAGTGATCCAGGGGCAGATGGAGCAGCTTTTGTTGTCCGATAACTTGAGTTTCAGAATGGAAACACAAGGCCACATGACTAACAGGTCTGTTAACTAGAATATTTTCTAAGTTGTCATTTTTAAGTACTTTTCAGTAAACCAGACAGCTACTGGATACTGATCTTAATTAATTAATCAATTAATTATTACACTTTTATTAATACTCACAATTATTAGTTTATTAGTATTACCAACACACAAATGTTCAGTATTCCTCTTGGAATTACATAAAACAAATGCAAGTGGAAATAATTCAAGATAAAATTACATAGCAAAACAGTAATTTATCACAAAAGGGTAAAAATTTATAAAACTACTATTTAAAAACACTGCCACTTAATAGAAAAACAATCTCAAAACACACACACAAAAAAGTTAAAGTTCCCCCTAAATGGAAGCTGATAAACAAATGACCTTGATGGATGAAACTGTTAAAAATCAGCTAAACTGTATAATTCATATAAAGTTTAAGTGTGTTCTTCCTTATGTCTATTATATAACTGTATTATAAGAAAATGGAGCTGATTTAAAATGTGGGATTCACAATGTGAAAAACTGTTCCAATTAATAAAGGTTACTTTTAATGGAGACTTGACTTTGCTAAGCCATCCATACTTAGATAAATACAAGACACAATCAGTAGATATGAAACTTTTTGGGGCCTAACCTCAACAACAAATTGGGCTAGGGGTTCAGGCTCTGTGCTATCATCCCTAAGGCCTGAGTTCCATTCCCTCCCAGGGAAATAATTCACATATGGCATAGCAGAGCCCACCTTGTCTCACCTGGGGCTCCCCTCAGCAGTGTATTTCAATTCATCTGCCTGGTCTGCCCCCACCCTGTTAGGATGCAGCCACTGCAGCTTCAGCGTGAGTTCAACCCCTAGCCCAGAGGTGACCCACATGGCTATGCAGACCTCTCCTGTCTCGCCCACTGCTCCCCTTAGCAGTGTACCTCGTTTATCTGCCTGTTCTGTTCCCCACTCTGTCTCTGGGGAATCATCTCACTGCCCCTGCACTCTGACCTGTACCCCAGTTCTATATGCACAAATAAATACTTGTATCATTTTTAAAAAATGATACAGCTGCCTTGGATTTTAAGTTCATTCTTTGGTGATACAGTCTCAGGTCTTCAACATGGGAACTGCAAGTGTAACTATCCTTACAAATTGAATTCATGCCACACAACTGTGGGGCAAAACCAGCTCTTTCCTGCTTTCCAAGTGCAGGCTGTGCCAGCTTTCTCAGTGGCTCCATCTCCCACAGTCAGTGCAGCTGGAGGGCTGGCCTGCACCTGTGGTGGAAGGCAGCTGGTACCAGCATTGGTATTTTTCACCCTGATGCTCCAGCAGCCAGTATCCTGCTTTGAAAGCAGCAACATGACACAAGTGACCGCCAACTCACTGCCTGTGGGCAGCCCCTCCCATGGTACATGCAGAGTTTGAGCTCCAGGGTCCTGAAGCCTCAGTTGGCCAGTGCAGGAGTTTCTTGCCAGCCCTCCAGTGGTGCTGCACAGAAGTATCTGGCTGCTTAGTAGCAGAAGGCTGCATGGAAGCCCAGCCAGTGCTATCAAGTCCCACCCTAGCAGATCAGTGTTGAGTTCCAGAACTCCCTACACTGGGGCTCCAGAAGCATCCGCTAGAGCCAGGAATATCCAGGGGTCTCTTGGTTTCACACATTCTAAGGGAACCTGCTCTGTTCTCATCACTTCCCTTTAAAATAAGCAATAGAAATTTCATCCCTTACTAAGGGGAGAGTCCACTGTATCGGCACTTCTTAGAGCTTATCACAATGCAATAACAATTGACAAGACTGCTGTGTGAAAGCAACAGCTGATAGTATAGGAAAAGGAAATGGACCAGAGGGAGGTGGGGGACTGGGTCTTCATTCTCTGCCCTAGCAGAGAATAAATTTAACTTTGTTTTTTGGCCTTCCCTGATGGCACAATGGGTAAAGATGCAGCACTGCAGACAAGCCGCAGCTGCTTCAGTGCTCTCCCCAGCCCTGGAGATGACACACATGGCACAGCATACCTCTCCTGACCTGCCCGCTGCTTCCCTCAGCAGCGTACTTTGTCAATATGCCGGTTCTAATCTCACTCTGTCTCTGGTGAATCTTCTCACCAACCCTGTACCTCTGTCCTGCACCCCAGTTCTGTATGTATAAATAAATAAATATTTAAAAAAAGAATACCCTTGTTTTCATGCAGAGTAGGGTTTGAGTTCCAGAACTCCTTACATTGGGGCTCCTGTGCCTGGTCCCAGAGCCACTACTTGCAGGCATCTCAACCAGTAGCAGAAGGCAGCAGGTGGCGGATATTTTACCATTCATTGCCCTTGGCCCCATTGGCGCACAGGCTGCTGGGAGTGATGTCAGGAGACAGAGGTTCCCCTGCCCTGCCACCAGCATGTGATGATACGGATTCTCATGACTTGTCTCCAGTCCTGCCACGTGATGACAGAATCAATGTCTTTCTATAGCTGTCAACCTAGAGTGTTCTTAAGCTATAGTTTGATTTTAGTTGTGATTAATTTCTAATCGGTCCTCTTTGAGCCAAAATTCAGAAATTACCAGCAACAATTAATTAAAAACCTAAAATAAACCTTCTATGCTGATTATTTCTTGACAAAAGCTGTGTTAGAAACTCATTAGTTGCATATTTTCTCAAAGAAGTAACAGTTTTACACTTCCTTCTCTATTTTTCCTGTGATATTTTTATTTCCTTTTCCTGATATTTCAGTGAATAATTTATTCCTGGACATTAGTTTACCTCAGTTGCATGAGAACAAACATGTTGGTACCAAATTATGAGCTATTTCAGTCAAAAGGAAAATTGAGATCCATCTTTTTATATTGACACAAGTACTTTTTTGAATATGAGGGGTCGGTTGGACCACTTTTCTCAAAACTTCTATCTTACTTTTTTTTTTTCATGTAATATCATGATTATAAATGACAAATATCCTTTACAGTCTTTCTTTTATAATGTTTTCAGAAATTGCTATTATGTATCAATGAAATGAAGAACTTACATTTTTAGGTTCTTTAATTTGAAAAGCAAGGGATTGCTATAGTTTGATTTTAGAACAAAACCTGTAAGATGGGATACCCATATGGAGATCTGTGGATAATGGCTAGGTGTCATTATTTCAGTCACACACAGAAAGAGGAGGCTATTTTGTTTTATTATCGCATTTTTCTTGTTTGTTTTCTTATGTTTTGTTTTGGCTCCACTCAACTCCTGAATTATATGTGACCCCTGATGTACTTTTGTGTCCTTTTGCATCCTTTACTAATGCTGAGCTCCTGTCTTCATCTCAGATCCATCCCTTTAATAAACAGTCCACCTTCTCATGTTTTTAAACTTCCCAGAAACACTGTTCTTTATATGGATATTTTTTTCAATTTATTTCCAATGACTCATGGCAGCCCCCAAACAAAACAGCAAGTGTTTTGTTCCTGTGCTATATCTCAGGTTTGATGATGGGACCCTACGAAGGAAAAGATGTGAAGTCTTCCCTGGAGGGAGGAGACACACATTAGAGCAGTCGGGAGCCAAGCAGAGGTGTTCACCATGGAGAGCTGTGTAGAGCTCCGTAGAGAAATTTGGGTGAAGAACAGAGGCTTCATTTCTTGGGATTGTAGGGAGACAGGAGGAAACATGTGCTTGGCAGAAAATAGAGGCAATCACAAGATCCTAAGAAAAGGATGCAGTGCAATCAATTAGAGAATAAGAGACAGTTTGAGAAATGTAAATAACCAAAGAAGACAACTGACATAGCACACAAAAATAATTCTTGAACTCTGATAAATATAATGGTTCCCAGAGGGCATGGGGGAGGGGAGCAAATGGGAGAGGGAAGCTGACAGGAGTAGGCATTGAAGAGTTGCTGGGTGGTGAGTGAAGTATGTACAAATGTTTTCTCCCAAAGTTGTATAAATATATAAATGACTGACATAAAAAAATGTACAAAGAAAACCAAAATTATGTTTTCAGGCATAAAAAGCAAATGTTGGTATTATCTAAAAACTCCCTCAAAGGAAATAATCAGGAAAAAAAAAAAGAATATAAAGATACAATGCTTCCTGGAGTCTCAAATCTTAATAAATTTAACCAGGTAGACATTTGAAGTAGACTATAGAATGGGAAAAGGTTTCAAAAGGCAAGACCTTAGCATAATTGGTATTTTTTTTATTTGTTTTGAATAGTTGGTGTGCCTGTGAAAGACAGTAGGTGAATCAGCAAGCCAGTGATAACTCAGATGGTACAGGGAAATGCTAATTCTGCTTCTGGGTAAGTGACTCTCCTCTTAGGCAAACACATGCTCCCCTATCCTGGGAAGATTCAGAGACAGAGAATATCCCTGTGAGAAAGTTACAGATGGTACAGAGAGACAGATGACGTAGTAGGGGTGAAAAGATATGGGGGCAAAGAGACCGCAAACTGACTTTGTGGAACAGACACATCAGAAGCAGATTCAGTGAAATTGTTAAGGGGAAGGATGTCCTAAAGGAAATCTGCAGTCTTATGGACTCCACTCCCTACTCCAGCTTTCTGGACCCTACCCCCTACTCCAGTGATTGGAAACTACAACTCCCAGAAGTACCAGAGAGAGAACTGCGAGGACCCAAGGGTGGAGCTAGCAGGAATTCTGGGACATTTGGGGGATAAATAGGGCGCAATTGCATCTCTAGCTCTCTTGCTCGGAAACAGCTCTCCGGAACACGTGACTCGGTGTGTTTTTAGTCAGCCAAGCAGGTAAGGTATTCTAGTTACTTTGTATCCCGCTCTCTTTCCCTGGGTTGTTTCCTATTCCTTTCTCCTTTTGTAAATAAACCCTTTTATTGACCCTTTTGTGTGTACCTTTAGTATAACTGATATTGAGCACGTGGGTGAGGTCCCACAGACGAGTGGACTGGGCCTATAACAAGGCAGGTTTTTTTTTTTTTTTTTTAAATATTTCTTTACTTATGCATACAGAACTGGGGTACAGGCCAGAGGTGCAGGGGCGGTGAGAGGGTTCACTAGAGACAGAGTGGGGAGCAGAACAGGCTGACTGACAAAGTACACTGCTGAGGGGAGCAGTGGGTGGGTCAGGAGCAGTCTGCTGAGCTATGTGCTCACATCTGGGATGGGAATCAAACTCATGCTGAAGCAGCTTTAGCTTCTATAGTGCTAACATGTTGTGCCACCAGGGAGGATCCTCTCTTCATTTTTACTCAGTGACCTACATGAGCTTTCAGTTGGGCCCAATTTTTATATCTAGCTGCATATGAATACTAAAAGGGAAGCCATGACACATCAGAGAATGTGAACAAGTGCTCCTTGTTCCTCTGATCTGTGAAGACCTTTCTCCCAGCCCTGTGTCCATACTCCATTCTCTCTAGCTCCAATTTGATGTTTTTGAGATCTGTTCATTTTATAATCCCTACTGTCTAGCACAAAGCTGGTATACAGAAGTTGTTAGAAGCTGTAGGAAAGAATTAAAAGGACAATAGGGTTTCAGAAACTGACTGAGAAAGCAATCTTGTCTTGCAGGGGCTTCACTCGCAATATAATAAACACAATGGGAATGGACTAGAAGGCAGCCATGAGGCAAACATATGGATGAGCGACAATGAGCTGAAAAAGCAAACTGAATTTGTAAACTGGAGTCAAAGGGGATAATCATTTAGCAGCTGGAGTAAAACACGTGAGGGCAGAGATGGAGGAACAATTTCCATAGAAAGAGAATGAGAAGTCTCCATTAGAGAGCTAAAAGGTAACAGGGTGGTCCCCAGGAAAAGGGGAGGTTCCCGGTTCCCTACCCCACCCAAAAGGTGGTGGAGCTGAGCAGAGAGGAGGAGAATATGGAGAGGAGACTGAAGAGGAAGGGAGCAGGATAGAGAGCCAGAAGGAGACCTGAAGGAGGCACAGGATGCAGATAGACATGTGAAGAAGTGGCTCTTGTTTCTTGGCCCTAGAATGGCTGAAACAGACGTGGGTGAGAGACCTGTGGGGAGGTTGACTATAGCAGTGTTTATATTCATGTCGATGTTCCTCTTTTCTTCCCAGACTTGTTTGGTTATTTCTGACCCTTTTCTATCGGTTCCCGCCAAAAGGTGCTTTAGACTCTTGTGTTGGGCTTTCTGGTCTTGCTTTGAGCCAATCCCTGTTGGATGGACTTTACCCACGAGGTGATGGGTGACTTAAGGTGTTTGACTTAGAAACTATATTCTTTGTCTTTTCTGTATTGCACACTACTTATATAAAAGTTCTTTCCCATTAAATGTCTTATATGTTTTGCCTTGATGAAGCAGATGACAGAGCCTATTTAGAGAGAGAAGTTTTGTGGGTTCAGAGGTGCCCCTCTCACTGTCCTGTAACAAACATAGACATAACAGAGGGTAGGGCTCCTTGCAAGGATAGAGGGTAGAAACAAGTGGAGATGCAGAGGTGGAAACTACACCCTGAAATAATCCAACTGAAGGTTTTGTCCTAACTTCTATATAAATTATTCTCTTCATGCTTTACTAACAAGAGCTCTTGACTTCTCAGTCCTGTCTGGAATGTCCTCAGACATTATTGGGCCTTTGTCCTTTGGTATAAGCCAAGTTGTATAGAGACAGAATATGTGAGTGCTTTCTCTAGCCACTATATGTATAAAGGGGCCTTTATAATATGAATTAATAAATCCAATGATCAATTTTAAAAAGATAATTGTCATGCACAACCACTAAATTTGCTGACAAAATATGAGAAGCTTTTTTTAAAAAAAGTCACATCATAAACTCCATGCTTTTTAAAATGCTTACATTTCAAGAGTTATAAATCAAGTTGCTTGAAACATGTTTTATGTCCCAACCCTTTTTTGTGGGTTGCCCTGATTTTTATACAAAATAAAATAGAATGCATCATCAAACTCTCAAAAGCATCATTAGGTAAAATATAAAAGTCAATTCTATCAGATCCATTACTGAAATGTATATATAGATATCTCTTCACTATCCCCCAATAACCTATATTGTGTAAGGATAGATGTTCTGTATTTGTGTCAAGTCCTTCATTCTGATGCATAAATCATTTAATTTGACATCACTGATAGGGTTGCTGAAAAATAGGAATTTGACTGAAGAAGAACTTACAAGTTTTATAATAAACCAAAGGAAAAAAAAAATATATATATGTATGTATATATGTGTGTGTGTGTGTGTGTGTGTGTGTGTATAGTATAGATTTTAATAGTTCTGGATAGGGAATGGCTAATCATCTACCAAATACTATTGCAATGAAGTGACAAGATCCATTCATCATCAACACCACCAGGAAAAACAGATGAAGCAAAAAAAAAAAAAAAAAAAAAAAAAAAAAAAAAAAACACCTTCCAAGTACTAGACTTTATCCAGACACTATGTTTTTGCCTTTTTGACTATTGAAAGTTCATGCTTCAAGCTAGAGAAAATAAATAAGGTATAACAAGCATAACAAGGACGAGATAAGTACAAATCTTATTTTGAGTGTATAACTAACTAATACATAGAAAACAATCTACATTTCATATTTCTTATTTTTTTTTTTTTTGATTATTAGATGGGCTGCATCGGAACAAGAAAATACTGGATATCTGATGAATGTTTACTACCTTTTTGCTTTCCGCTTCCTTTGAAGGAAGGGAAAGTAAAATAAAGAGTAATCTAGCAAAACTAATTGTACATCTGTTGTTTGTAGATAAAAAAAAAAAAAAAAAGAAAAAAAAAGAAAAAAACAGAATGAGGAGGTGAAGAACCCTGGCAGACAACTAGTCAGGGTGATAAAAATAAATGTGGCCATGTGGCCCTCCTTGGTGGCTTAATAGGTTAAAAAGCAGTGATACAAGTTTGCACAGCTTCTTCAGTGCAAGTTTGATCCCTGGCTTAGAGGTGACCCACATGGCCATGGCTTGGCAGACCTCTCCTGTCTCGCCTGCTGCTCCCCTCAGCAGTGTACTTTATCGATCTGCCTGTTCTCCAAAATCTGTCTTGTGAATCCTCTCACCACTTCTGCACCTCTGGTCTGCACCCCAGTTTTATGTACTTAATAAATCAATATATCTTTAAAAAAGAAAGGAAAATACCTTTTCAGATGTGACCAAACTTTCTCAATCCTAATTAACTACTCATTATATCATCTTCACCATTATAATAGAAATCATCAGCAGAAGAATAGCTACGTTTTATTTTACTTTTGATTTTTTATATTCTAGACTCTCTCCCAATTTCTATATGGATACTTTTGTTTAATCTTCCCAATCATAATCTCAGGAGAGGGACAAAAAAGTATGCTTGTAAAATCTTGCATTCCAGGCGATTGCTATAATATTAACTTAGAGAGGTGTTACTTCCCTATACTATATCTTCACATCTGCTAGGATAATCTTATTTTTCCTCCTGTGTGAGCTTTTAAAAATGTAAGGCTGAAAATGATTGTCTTGCTGGAGGCTCTCAAAGACTCCACAAAATACTGGCATAACTTATTGAGTTCTATCCTCAGCTACTGGGGTTGTAAGGATTAATGGAGGACATTTGTATGTAAAGGACCATGATTGTTTAGAATTCTGAGAGTCTAAGGTTTGTCTTCCAAAGGCCAGTTTATCTCTCTAACATCAGGCATCCTCCTCCTCAACATGGGAACGTGTACATACATACAAACTATACTGTTTGCAGTATGACGTGTGTTCTCAGGCTTCATAGAGTACCCATTGTTTCTCTGTTTGCTTCAAATATGTCCTCACCCCACACCCCCTTGCTCTTTAACCTACGGTTGGCTGCCAAATATTTCAAACTCCTCTAGAAGCTCTCTTTTTCCACAGCATTGGGTAGACTTTTCAGTTTGTGTGCCTGGAAAGATATGGATTAGATGATCCAAGAAGAAAGGAGAATGGAAGGGTACATACAGGAGTTAAGGCATTAATGTAGTGTGTGTGCGTGTGTTTTGTGAGTATGAGAGAGACAGAGACAGAGACAAAGAGACTGGTACAGGCACTGATTAATGACGTTAGGGTATTTTGTCGGAAGCGTGACCTGGCAGAGGATTGGTTTCTCCATCCATTTAACAATAGACACAATTCACTGGTAATCAACAGTTACTTTTTTCAGACTATTGGTGTCTATTTGAGGGCCCAAGTAATGCAGTTTCACAATAGCTTGGTGGTATTGTTGTTTTCCAGGGAAAATGTTCAGTTCTCCTTCTAAAACAGAATGCAAGGGTCTGCCTATTAATGTTGCTCCTTTCAAAATTAATCCTGGGGTAATGACCAACCAACACAGAGAATGTAGAGTCACAATATTATAGACATTAATTTTTGTAATAACCAAATCAACACCCTCTTTTTTTTCCAGATTAATATTCAGGCCCATGATACAAATGGTTGCTGGAAACAATGTCACCAACCTGTTTTTGAATAACAGTCTTTCCAAAAAGATATCCTTAATGAAGAAGAAAAAATGAAAACACTGCATTTGATCATAGGTTACCGATATTAGAATAAAAACAAGTGTTACTAAATTATAGTGCTCTAGAGTGGTCAAGAGAGGTAAAGCAATGTTTTGCAACATCCCAGGCTGGAAAGGTTCACTGTTGGCTCAGACAGTTTAAAAGAGAGACTTGGGGCCCTCCCTGGTGAACAGCAGGTTGGAACTCTGCACTGATAAGCTAAGCCTAGCTGTGGCAGCTTCTGTGAGACTTTGATCCCCACCCTAGAGGTGACCCACATGGCTCAGCAGACCTCCCCTGTCTCTGCCACTGCTCCCCTCAGCAGTATACTTTGCCAATCTACCTGTTCTGCTCCCTACTCTATTTCTGCTGTATCCTATCACTGCCCCTGAACCTCTGGCTGTACCCCATTTCTGTATGCACAAATAAATCTTAAAAAAGAGAGAGAGAGAAAAACTTGGAGTCCTTGGCATCATCCCCACAGGTGAGAGGAAATAAGCCAGCAGGGAGACAGTCACTTGGCCCCCTGCATATCTCTAGCCAATCTTTCCTCTGGGCTTTTTCCTAAGTTACTATTCATCTTCTCATTTCTCCGCTTCCTTCAACCCTGTGTGATGCCACCCTTACAGCATCAACCTCTAGGCCCAGGTGTGCCCACTAAGCATGCCCACATCATACTTCAGGTATCCACAATCAGGCAGGTGTAACCAGAGCCTCCTGCTTTATAACAACCAGGGCCCAAGTGATAGCCACAGAGGCCAGCAGTGCAACAACCTAACCATTCCATTCACCCTACAGACAATAAGGGTGGGTTTGACATACTTAGTGTTGCTTAGTCAACATGGTTGCCTCTACCTGTAATTCTAATTATCCTCACACTGTTGATACAGTAATACAGACTTTACTGTCCAATATTAGGAGAGGCTTTCCTTCTTTTCCTCTGTGTACTCCTAAATGTTTTCTCTGGTCAAAGAGATGCCAATTTCTTTCATGTTTTATTGCTAAGCTAACCAATCTATACTATTCCTGTCTAGTAAGGGTGGCTTTATTCCTTAGGATCCTCTGAGAACAAATAAGAATGCAGATCACAAGGTAAATAAAAACTTATAAAGCAAATGGTATGGCTCATATTGTTGAAATGTCTACCAATTAGGTCTCTTGATCTCCCATATAAAGGAAAAAAAGTAGCTGGATATCATGAATCACTACAATTTCCAAAACATAAAAGAAGGGATACTTAGTGTTGGGAGGGAGAGTTGGGGAGTGAGGAAAAGGAGGACTGACAGTGAGTAAGGGGATTCATTTTTAGGGTGGGGAAATGTTCTAAACTTACACTGATTCAGAATTCTGGGGACATTCATGGTTCTAGTGAATTGTTTACCTTTGATGGATGAATTATATAGTACATGAGTTATATTTTAATTAGGGTTATTGTTTTTTTAAGGTGCTTTTTAATTCCATGTGCACAGAAGTTAAAAGTTAGAAACCGCAGCCAACCATATCTCTAAAATTCCCTGCCTTATTTTTCAACAAAGTAATTTTCACTATTAATCACTACATCATATCTTATTTGAGATGCTGCCTCCAACTGCTAATTGACTTCACTTAGCTATTGTTCCTTTGCTGTGAAAAATAATTACAAATATCAGAAATCTCCCTCATCCTCACGTCACCCAAGATCGCAACCAATGAATAGAAGTAATTGTTTTTTAAGAGAAACAGCTGTTTCTAAAAGTCAACTTGCAGTTACTCATTTGCTGGGGGCAGAAAGTCCTACCTGCTTCTATAGGTGAATGTCTCTTTTTAGCTAAATATATAATTTGGAAACAATAATGCCACTTACCACTGTTTCAAAATTATGGATTGATTATAAAATCCAGTAGTTTTAAATGATGTCACTAAATAGTAGTGTTAACATTAATTAAATGTTGCTAAATTCTTTCATTTTTTGTGAATGCTTACCTTATGCCAAGAAATGGTAAGCTTTTGTTTATTAAATGACAGTAAATGCATGGAAGTGATGAAGATAAATAGTTTCATAGAATTTTTCAATATTGTACAGTCATCCACATGTGACTCATGATTACATATGAAAAATGAATATTGTGAAATGGGATTTGTTACTCTACATTTTAATTAAGCATAAGATGAAGGATCACAGAGAAGGGAGTCTGATCATGAATTATGGTCCTTTTATACTATGTGATTTGAGAGGCTGAGTAATCTGCTTATTTTTGTTTTGTTGTCTGACATGTGTCAATGGTGAAGCTCAGCATTAGCCAAGCTGTTTGATCAAGGGCAGATTAATTAAACTCTGAGACATTTTCCAAATATTCAATAAATAAGATAAGGCACAAATCTGCTAGAGCTTTGTGAAGAGTACATAACATAATACTACAGATATAGTACATTTTAAAAATGCTGATTTCATTTGAAGGATACATCTAGGACTGTTCTCTGGATGAAATTTCTTCAGCAGCCCATCGGTTTTCATAAGTCCATCATTAAATTTTATCTTCTTTCAGTAGATGAATTATTTTAAGCATTAAAAATAACTAATATGTGAGGGAGTACACATATTAATATATTTCTCAAGGTTGTGTAAATAGGAACATTAAAGCATATTTTTGTGAAAGGGACTTGGATATAAATGTGGTTAGATAATTCAGAAAACAAACTCATTTTCTAATATATTTATTGATTGATGCATATTTTACATCATTGTTCATTTTTTGTACAGGGTTTGCTATTTTTTGCTCAGGTGTCTTCCCCAAAGAATTCCCACCACCAATTCACCCAGGCATCATCTCCATAGCCCCTGTGCTCTTCCTGCTCTCATTCTGATCCCACTTCCTCCATCTCCTCTGTAGAATGCCTCTGATTTATAGTTGTTTATTTTTTCATTTTTTCCTTGATCCTCTATATTCCTCCTATAAGTGAAGCAAGTGGTATTACTTTTTTTTCTTCAGACTTATTTAACTGAGCATAATCCCTATTAGCTCATCCACATTGCTGCTAATGGCACTAGTTTATCATTTTTGATTGATGAATAGTATTATATTGTGTGTATATATTTGCATACATATATATGCATATACATACATACATACACACTCTCTCTCTCTCACACACACACACACACACACACATACACACACACACCACCTGTTCTTGTACCAGTCATCTATTCATCTATTTTTGGGCATTTGAGTTGATTCCCATCTTACCTTATAAGTAGTGCTGCAATGAACATAGGTGTGTATGTACTCTTTTGTATTAATTATTTTGTGTTATTTTGGTATATCCCTAGAAGTGGAATTGCTGGTTCTTATGGTAGTTCCATTTCTAGTAGACTGAGGAAACTCCACACAGTGACCCATAGTGTTTGGACTAGAAAACTCACTGTTAAATAGCTCTAGGCTATAATAATACATGTGGACACAGAGTTAGGCACAAATCTATTAAACACAACATTATCCATAATATACAGTAGAAGGATACATGAAATGTACAACTATAGGGGCATTAAATAAGTTTTGGTAGATTGTTTAACAGTCATACTCTCTCTAGTTACCTAGCAGTTTGCTCAGCCTAAGGCAAGGAAGGAACAAAGAGTGTGTGCAGGGAGCTATTCCTGGTGTTTACTGGACCAAACAGTTAACCACTCACCAGCAAGTTAGTACCAGGAGGAAAATTCTTGTGGTAGCTGTTTCCAGGAAAATACTCCCTTTACTGAAGAGCTTTGGAAACAGTGAGACGTATACTGTATGCTATGTTATTATGACACAGATTATATATTCATATATGTATGTTTGTTAGGACATTTGTATATATAATATCTTCAGAGAGACAGGGTCCAGATAGGTTATGAAACAGTTTAGGTCACATGTTATCAAAACATCAAGAACTTTTATTTATAAAACACAATTAAAAAAAAAAAGGCCCTCCCTGGTGGTGCAGGGGTTAAAGCACTGCACTGAGAAGCTAAAGCCACTTCCACATGAGTTCGACTCCCGCCTGCCCCGGACGTGACCACATGGCGTGGCAGACCTCTCCTGACCCGCCCGCTGCTCCCCTCAGCAGTGTACTTCATCATCTGCCTGTTCTGCTCCCCACTGTCTCTGGTGAATCCTCTCACCGCCCCTGAGCCTCTGGCTGTACCCCAGTTCTGTATGTACAAATAAATAAATCTTAAAAAAAAAAAAACTTCTTCCCAGGGACTCTATGAGAAAATTGCTCTGATCTTTGAAACAGATGATCAGCCTGAGGCATTATCTTGTACTTGCAGATAGCAGAGAAGCCCTATATGGTGGGTTCTCTGAAGATGTCAATCTGCTCATGCTCAGTACTGATGTGTGATGCTGTTAATGCAACATGAAACTTGCACAATCTTTATTATGCTTAGAACCCTACCATAGACAATTCAATAAAAATACATTTCTTCCTGTTGATTTGTTCTGAAAAATTGATATTTCCTCCATTAGGTCTAATTGTACCTAAATAAAAGGTTATAAATGGTAAGAAGGAAGGGTAGTATCAGTAATTTGAATCTTGATTTTCTCCCCTGGCATTTCCATTTGCATATAAATTTTAAATAATGTGTGGGCAACATTAAACATTAAAACCATCAGAACCTTTCCAGGAATAGATTTCAGAAACTTTGCTTTATGACAGCTATAAATAAACTTCAAATGTTCTGAGTAAATAAATGTCTTTAACGACAACTACATAGTGCTTTGATATTAATTTATTATATAGAATCAATGCCATCATTCATACACTTTTTATATTGAATTGTGCTGAAGGAAGGGTATTTTTTAATATTTGTTTTGCATTATTGTTATACAATTCCTATGAAACTATATATAAATCTATAAATGTAGAAATATCCATATGATGGGCTATTATGCAGCTATTAAAGTATACACAATGAGAGGAAAGAACAGTCTTATGTATAACATAAATTACATTATACAAGATTTTATCATACTTGTGTTGAAAAATTTTACAAGTAAACACACCAAAATAATTTTATGGTTTTGTGATGAAATTCTGTTAATATTTTATACAATAATATTTCTTGATTTCCTATATGTTTTATAATGAATATGTAGCAGTGAAACATATAAATATATGCCAAATACTAATAACTTCCCTTAATCATGTGAGAATTAAGCATAATTTCATATTTGAAAATCTCCATTTGGTGCATTATTCAATGAATGTTGGGACTCAGTAATATTTATTTCCTGAGATCATACTTGAAACCATAGGATAACTTTTGCTCCCAACATATCTCTTACACAGTCATTTATTCTTATACCATAGGAAATATTTCCATTTGGGTTTTAGAGCCTTTTAATTATGAGAAATCCTATGTATCTTTAAATTTTCATTAACCGTGAGAGGAACCCAGGAGAGGAAAGAATCGCTAGCAATTTCTAGTTAATTTGTTGGAATCAAGAGAGAATTCACAATCCACTGAATAAATAGCTCTGGTCAGTTCCCCTTGCCTTCCCTTGGCTTCCAAAAGTCAGGGAGGACTTTCTTGGATAGAGTTTGAGCTCTTTAAAGATTGCTTTCTCAAAAAAAGTATGTCTCAAACCGGACTAAAGATTCCAAATTGTCACCAAGAGAGATCTTTCTTTGGCTTTAGTCATTGCCTCCTGCTAAAATGTAATTACTCCTGTAAAGTTCATCTACTGAACAGATTATAGGTCAGATACATTTGAGACAAATGAACTGTAGCAGATAAAACGGGTCTGAATTATTCTTGGGCCCTGGCCAGAGAGCACACTAGGAAAGACTGAAGGCACGTTTCAGCCCCCTTGGAGTTTCTGCATATGCCAGCATTAGAAAAGGGACTTGTTAACTTCAGAATAATTACTGTAATTATTCAGAACTAGAGGTTCATTTATACGGTCCCTAATCATCTCAACAAGCCTACAGGGCAACTATTGTTATTATTGCTATTATAAGTTTTAGTATTCTTATGTCATCATGGCAAAGACTGAGACATCAAGAGATTGGGGCACATTTCCAAGTGTTATGTTTATATCTCCTGTTATTAGATTGCCAGATTCCTTCAGAGGAAGAAGAGAAAACAGATGAATTCCAAGAGCAGTAACTGTGTTTGGGATTCCTCTCTTAGGTTAGCTGCACATATCATATCCTCAGTGTATGGCTGAAATAGGTGAAGGTCTCTCCTGGCTCCTGGCTCTTCTTTTATCCTATGCTGGTAAGGAAGTATTTGACATTAATTGAGTGAATGGATCGGGAAAAGGGGACTTTGTAATAAATACACAAATATATAAGTAGATAGATAATAGATTGATACATGCTAGTGAATTCTAACATTAGCTTGAAGTCATCTGTGCTATGAAAAGATATGGATGAAGATGGAAAGTAAATTTTATTTTTCAAGTTAAATTAAGTCAGCAGTGTGTTTAAGTCAGTGGATTCTTGCACAAACACATCCCTTTTATAAGTATTGACATGTCATTGTGGGTGTGTGGACGTGAGTTGGTTGTGTACCTTCATAGCCCTCTGTCTTTTTTGATTGCCCAATGTCTATTTACTTTGCTTTCTATTGTACCTCCTTATGTACCTCCATCTGGGACGGATGGCCAGTTGTTGCTGTTTAGGGCAGGCACTAAAGCCAAGTTATTTGAGTTTGAATCCACATCCACTACTTATAAGCTAGATGCTCAAAATAATGCTAGATGTTCAAAATAGTTTAGAAATGAGGTACTAAGTATTATTTTTGTTATTGTTTATGTCTATCATGTCTATAGCTGTCACTTAGCAGAATTATTAATCATTTTTAATAAAAGCATATCCATATTTTGTCCATCTTGGAGAAAGAGCCAATGAAACAATGTTTAAACTGATTTAAAGAATACACTTTCCTGAATAAAATAAAATATGAGAAGTAGTTAGAAATAATCTACTTCTTGTTTCCTTCTATCATTATATCTTGTTAGTATGAGACATAGCATCCAATTTCAAATGCTCTGATAGTCAGCTACCTAACCAAGAGCAAATTTTTAGGATCACCATATATGGTTAATCATATGTGCTGTGTATCACTCTCTTAACTCATGTGACATAAACAAACCCTTCCATCTGTTGTGACTTGCATTTTGACTAATGACTACCTACCACCCAGGGAGTGTGCTGCAGAGTGTCATGCCAGGTGAGTCTTGCAGCTGGCAGACAGGAGATTCACAAAGCAACCCACTCTTGTGTCTATACATAGCCTTCATTATACCACTGTTTTCATGTATGCACATTAAAACCAGACAACAAAGGCCCTCTGTGGGGGTTTAACGTGTTAAGGACAGGATTATGAAGCTTTTGCAGCCACTGCAGCACATGTTAGATCCCCAGACTGGGGGTGACCCACAGCGTGGCAGACCTCTCCTGACCCTCCTGCTGCTCCCCCCAGCAATGCATTTGAGTCAATGTTCTGTTCTTCTCCCCACTCTGTCTCTGGTGAATCTTCTCACACCCCCCATACCTATAGCCTATCCCCCAGTTCTGTAAGTGAACAAATATTTTGTAAAAGTTATAAAAATAGCCAAACAAAAATAAATTATAAATGCATATGTAATCACTTAAATGGCCATAAGTACAAATGATACCTAAGCAGCCAAAGCAGGCAGTTCTTTCATTTTTCTCTGCCTGCTCTCAATGAAGCTCTCCCCAAGTACTATTTGCTCCATCTCCATTTAGTTATTTTTTCTTCATTTTATATTTTACATACTATACAAAAAACTATAAATTGTCCATTTTTTTCTTTAAAAATGTGGATTTTATTGTTATTAGGTATGCCATGCATGCAAAATAATATAGCTCATGGTAACATGAATAATGATGGCAAACATATAACTGAACAGTTGTCTGCCGAACAAATTATCCCAAACCTTGACAGCCGGAAATGACCATTTTATACTGTTCATGATTCTGTGAGCAGGAATTTCATGTAATTTCCCTCCCTCCTACATACTACACTGCATTATCTTCAGGTATATGGTTATTTAGAAGACAGCGTTATGTTCTACTTTAGTGTCTTATCATTGGTCCGTAGTACTCATTTTCTAGCAATATGACTGCTTAGTACTAAACTAATTCTACTTGAATTATTTTTAGTTTCTCTATCTATAGTTTTATTATCACGGCACTATTTTTTATATGTTACTTATGCTCTTGAAAAACATGTTATTCTTTATAGCTTATAGCTTGGATTCATATTGTTTTATATATATTTAAACTATTTATATTTCCCCTCCTTTTATTTTATTATTTTTAAATATTTGTTTATGCATACAGAACTGAGGTACAGGCCAGAGATGCAGGGGCGGTGACAGGCTTCACAAGACAGAGTAGGGAGCACAACAGGCAGATAAATGAAGTATACTGCTGAGGGGAGGAGTAGGCAGGTCAGGAGAGGTCTGCTGGCCATGTGGGTCACCTCTGGGGCTGGGGATCGAACTCATGCTGAAGTAGCTTTACCCTCTTAGTGCTGTGCTTCGACTTGTTGAGCCACCAGGGAGGGCCCTCCTTTTATTTTTTTAATCTTTATTCTATTTTTTTTTTTTTTTGCCATTGAGGCTGTCTTTTATTCTAGAGAAATGTATTAAAGGTTATTAATATGCAGGGCTTCCCTGGTTGCACAATGAGTTAAAGTGCAACACTATGAAGCCATGCAGCATGAGTTCCATCCTGGCCAGGGAGCTGACCCAAAAGGCCCAGCATACCTCTCCTGACCTGCCCACTGCTCCCCTCAGCAGTCTATTTCAGTAGATATGCCTGTTCTGCTCCCCATTCTGTCTCTAGTGATTCCTATCTCACCCCCAGCATCTGTAGCCCTCACCCTAGTTCTCCTGTGCATAAATAAATTAATCTTTAAAAATATTATTAATATGCTACGGTGTGTCAATTTGTGTGCCTAATTCTTTAGTTTGATTTTTTTTTTAATACATGATGAGATACTGCTTTCTTTGTCTGGTATATGTTTTTGTTCTTAACCATTAGAAACCTCATTGCTTCGTATGATTCTAATGTCTAAGCAAATATAAAAGCCCTTTCACTCTCACTTAGTAAGGTTTATTTACACTTACTAGTGTGACTGATGTGTTTTCTTCTAGTTATTTCTATATTCTATGTCACATTTTCCTTCTAAAAACATGTTATTCTAAAAAATATAAACAAACATAAGCACATATTATACACTAGTTTCATTTCATTGTCTTACATACATTGTTAAACTTTCTCCTTATCTTGCATTTATTTTTACATTTAGGAAGTTATTATTTTATCTAAATAATATATACTTTTCCTACTGATTACCTTATATTCATACTTTCAAATTCTTCTTTCTTGAAATGGAGTATAATGGTTTCCTATTATGGCTAGTGATGAAGTAAACTACATTAAAACTTCCCTTATTATCCTGTTCACTTGCAACACTACATTTCTACTCCACACATTACCTGTACATGAGATCTCATATTAATAGTGATATGATTAAAACTTCTTTGCCTCTAAAGTTTAAATATTGTATCAATCAAGATTTGGGATTACCTGCTGGCATTAAACAAAACACAAGATGTATTGAAATTTCATCATGTTGATAGAAGTCTGGAAAATAAGCTTGGTTAGCAACCAGGCACTATATAATAGAGTGTTAAGAAGAAATAGCAAAGCATTCATCAGTTCATTATGCTGCCACACTGGGCACAATGCCCCTGAATATTGGTGCAAGGATATGTTATTTAATGGGTTTTAGCCAACATCTTCTTACTATTCATGAGTCAACATTTGGTGGTAGATTATATAATCGATTAAGTCTAAGTTATCTGTCCATTTTTTTTAAGGTTTATTTATTTATACATCCAGAACTAGGGTACAGGCTAGAGGTGCAGGAGTGGTGAAAGGATTCACCAGAGACAGAGTGGGGAGCAGAATAGGCAGATCAAAGAAGTACACAGCCAAGGGGAACAGCAGGCAGGTCAGGAGAGGTATGCAGTGCCATGTGGGTCAACTCCCGGCTGGGGATAGAACTTGCACTGAAGGGGCTGCAGGTCACTTGTAGTGTTGTGCTTTAACTCATTGTTCCACCAGGGAAGGTCCATTATCTGTCATTTTCTATTGCCGAGAGTAATAAAAATTGAGACGGTCGTCTTCCTAGAATTTTGTAGTGGTAGTTGGTATCTGCTTTTTTGAAGTCTGCAGCATTGTGAATTTTCTCAAAACATCCTGTTTGAAGGGTTCAATACCAAGCATCTCATCAAACAGAAAAAAATAAATAAGTCAGATTCCCTGTGGATTACAAGTGTATCTGAAGGACTAGGGCAGACTTGAAGAAGGGCTTAGTATGAAAAGGGCAATGAGAGTCCACAGATCACCTCTACCATGAGGTAAGGAAAGGCATAGCATGAATGGAATGTACTGCAAATCTGCATGAAATTCTAGAGTTCTCTGGAGGATATTTGAGTTGGATATCTGAAATGTGTATCACTCAGTCAAGCAAGATGTAATTCAACACCATTTACACTTGAACATATGTGTCAACAGCACCATTCCAGTATTCCAGAATGTGAAAAAGAAAGCACCATTCTCAACTTATCTGCCCAGTCATTAATTCCCACATTTATTTATTGAATTGTTAATTAAATTATCCAATCTAGGGATATTGTCAGGAAGATAAAAGACTACCTTAAGCCATTGAGGCACTTGACATAAAAGCACATCATTACTGCACACAATAATACATGAAATGATGTATTCAACAAATATTTATTGAGCAGTGATTATGCGTTCTGCTCCTGGGGTACACGGATATTCAATACTTTGTGATGATTCGCAAAGAACTCTAGTTAATGATGAAAATAAATGCATAAATAAGTGCAGTAATTATAGTCCTGTGTGATAAGTGCAATAATAGGGATACAGACAATGGTAGTGCAGAGATGATTTAATAGACAATAATGAACATTAGAGCAAGTGTTTGGCAATTATTAAGTACACTGGGTGAAAAATAGTAATAATATTTTCTAATTTGTCAGGTCAAAAATTCGCTGACTCTAATTTTCCTATCACAGCAAATTGTCCCTTTATTGAAAAGTCTCCCTGGCTTCATTTCTAATATTATAAAACATTTTAACATAAAATAGTCTTTAGTCAGCAACCTGGGATAGCTCCAAGTTATTCTAAAAGAAGGAATTACATTTAAGAATTGCATTTGAGATTTTGCATTAATATTTGTGCTGAGTGGGTCAATGAAAGTATGTAGATGAATAATATGTTGTATTTATATAATTCTCATTATTCACATTATAACCTATAGAGGTAAAAGCTCTATTACTTCTCAGTCTCAACTGGCTAACCTTTTTCATACATCCATGGATTCATGTGTTTATTCAATAAATACTTCATGAACAGTATCTCTGTGTCAGGTTTGTACTGGGCATTAATGTAACACAGAAGAATTTATCAAAGATATGGTTTTAAATTTCTAATATATTTATTGTGCTATTATCAGGTGATTAAGTACTATAATATGTGTTTGTTTTTCAAGAAGAGAGTGCAATCTTGCCTGAAAGGCCAGAAGTGTCCATATGCTGTCAGTTCAGAATAGGAAAGCAGGTCCATATGTCTTTTATTGGAGGAATTAAGAAAGGAAGTAAAGGTTAAGAAATTGCAAGTTGGTAGCCCTCCCTGGTGGCACAGTGGGTTAAAGAACAGCACTAAGAAGCTAAACCCACTTCCACATGAGTTCGACTTCCGTCTGCCCAGGAGGAGATCCACATGGCGAGGCAGACCTCTCTTGACCCACCCGCTGCTCCCCTCAGCAGTGTATTTCGTCAATCTTACTGTTCTGCTCCCCTGTCTCTGGTGAATCCTTTCACCCTCCACATCTCTGGCCTGTACTCCAGTTCCATATGAATGAATGAATGAATGAATGAATAAATAAATA
>NW_004567103.1:85732565-85735990 GCF_000260355.1 Condylura cristata
ATGAATGAATGAATGAATGAATGAATAAATAAATAAATAAATAAATAAATAAATAAATAATAAATAAATAAATAATAAATAAATAAATAAGAAATTGCAAGTTGGGATGACTGATAAGGATCTCAGCTCCTTTTTCCAGTGAAGCAATCACTTACTGCTAAAATTATTTTTAAAATAGCAAACAAAGCAAAGCAAAATCAACCATTTAGTTTCTGGGAAATTTCCAAAGTATATATTGGGAGTAGAAATACATATTGGAGGAAAAATCTGTTAAATTTAAGAAAGAACAGTATGACTAATTCTATGCTCTTCCAGGTCTGTGTGAGAACTTCGAATTGGGTTTGTAGTCAAGAACATGAGTCTTCTACTCATTCTAGCTGTCACTGTACAATCACTCCAGCATAGACAAGTTACTGATAGTTCAACTTTCCTACATCTATCTTGAAAATGCTTTACTATTCCAAACATTGTTGGCTGGTAATACTCGTGTTACCTTAATATAGTTTTGTTTGAAATTATGTTCATTGAAGTAAAATAGGTTTACATCTATGCATCTCCTATGGGGGCTATAGGTTTAACCACCTACAAATACAGATTTTCACACCCTACCCATCACTAGTGTCCCAAGAATTCTCATATGATACAATGTGAAGAAAGTACAATGAAATTTGAAAAACCCAATGGAATAATGTAATAATTAAAACATTCATGCTATTAAAGAGGCAATAATGACAATATTGAATTAGTACTGATTTATAATCTATAAGATGAGGCTTGGGAACATGGAAATAGGAACGAGTTTGGCCTAGAAAGAATAGAAAATAAGAAATGTGGAGAAATAAGAGTCACTGTCAGATATTCTAGATGCACAGGAACATAATGATGGACGCCATAGTTACTGTAGCAAAATTTCTTCCTGTCATATGTTATTAAATCTTGCTCAAAACTACTTGGGATGGGAGCTTGGAGAATAAACTTTACAAAATAAGGCATCACATAGAATAAGAAATAATAAACAAAATACAAGAATGCATTAAATGAATTAGCATTGTTACCAAGTGGGATTCATTACAGAGACACAGAGTGGTTCAATATTTGAAACTCATTTGACATAATTCACCACATCAACAAAAGCAAAGATAAAAACTATATCATTATATCAATAGATGTTAAGAAAATATTAACATCCATGTATGACAAAAACCCTAAAAAAAAGAAAAAGAAAGAAAAATAAAAGATGTGGATAAAGGGAACATATATTAATAATAACAAAAAGCTGTATATCTCAAACACACAAAACTCATAATTTTCAGTGATGAAAATCTGAACACCTTTTTACATGATCTAGTATAAGACAAGATTGTCCACACATTCCACTACTATTCAACATGGTATTAAATGTCTTACCCAGAGGAATTAGGCAAGAGAAGCCAATATATAAAAGAAATACAAATTGGATGACAAAAAGCTGATTTTTTGCAGACAATGTGCTAAAATATAGAGAGGAAATCTTAAAAGACTCCAGTAAAAATTGACTGAAATAAATCACTTTAGTAAAATTGTAGGTTATAAATTCAATAAACAAAACTCAGTTACTTTCTTATATGCAAACACTGAATTGAAGGAGGAAAAATTAAGAAAACAATAACACTTACAATCATGCCATAAGTTGATAAATACCTAGGAGTAAATCTAACAAAGGAGGTAAGCATCCTATAAAAGATAACAATAAAATATTTTAAAAGAAATAGAAGATATAAAGAAATGGAAAGATAAATTGAAAGAATCAACATGTCAAAATGCCTATCCTTCCAAAAGCAATATAGACAACAAATGCAATCCCAATAAAGATTACAATGCAATTCTTTAAATAAATGGAGCAAACATTACTGAAATGTACATGTAAACACCTAATCTTCTAAATCATAACATTAATATATTCAATATTTCATCTATTGAAATCCCAACTGTCTATTGTATAGCTTATCAAAAATTCATATGGAAATTCAAGAGACACAGCAAGTCAAAATAATCTTTAAAGAAAAAAAAAACAGATTTGCTGGATTCAAAATTCCTGATTTGTACAGGTTTTTTGAGGTATAATTGACAAGTAATAGTATAATACATTTAGGTGCTACAGGGTGATTTGATACAAGTGTGCATTGAAAATTTCAACAATTTAATTGTTCAAGTAAATTTCAATGATTTAAGTAAGACATCAAACCTCACATTGTTAATTATATTCTTTTTATTTTTATGAGAATATTTAAGATCTACTTCTGAACAAAATTATAATATATTATGCAATATTATCAACTGTATCTACCATGGTATAAATTAGGTACTCAGGAATTTTTAAACTTACAATGGCAAGTTGGATTCTTTTCTTGTTAAAGATTCATTTATTTATCTATACAAGAACTGAGGTACAGGACAGGGTTGTGTAGGCTGAGAGGATTCACCAGAGATAGTATAGGAAGCAGAATATGCAGATCTACTGAAGGGGAGCAGCAGGCGGGTCAGATGAGATCTGCTGTACTATGTGTGTTAGCTCCCTGACTGGGGATCGAACGCATGCTACAGTGGTTATGGATAACTTCACAGTGCTGTGCATTAGCTTGTTGCACTACCGGGGAGGGCCCTGCAATTATGTTTTTTTCATGTACCTTTCTTCGTTTTACTAACTCTGGCAATCACCATTCTGTTCTTTGTTTGTATGAGTTTGATTTTTTGTTTGGCATGATCCACATGTAAACAGTATCATACAAAATTTGTCTCTCTCCATGGCTTATTTTTCTTATTAATAATGACCTCCAATTTAATCTATGTTACCATAAATGCAGAATTTTGTCTTACTTAAGGTAGAATAACATACATACACACATACACCCTCATACATGTATATACAATTTAAATGTATATAATATATGACATATTTTTCTTATTTAAAATGAACTATAATGTAACAATAATAAAATAGTGTGGTGCAGGCATGAGAATAGAAATATAGATCAATGGAATACATTTGAAAGTAAAAAATAAAGCCATTCATTTATGTACAATTGATTTTTGACAAACATGTCAAATAATTCAATGGATATATAAATAATCTCAACAAATTCTAGTAGGACCCTCTGATATCCATATACAATACAGTTTAGTTGTTTTTTTTTTTATTTTATGAACAAAAATAGTCTTAAAATGGATTATGAAACAAAACCTAAAAGTTAAAGCCATAAATCACTTAAAAAAAAATCCTCATGACAATGGTTTGGATTTCTTTTTTAGGTATTACTCCAGAATAACAAAAGAACAAAACTGGAAATAAAACATCCAGATGCGGCCCTCCCTGGTGGCGCAGCGGGTTAAAGCGCAGCACTAAGAAGCTAAAGCCACTTCCGCATGAGTTCGATTCCCGCCTGCCC
>NW_004567103.1:85736095-85771552 GCF_000260355.1 Condylura cristata
CCGCCCCTAAGCCTCTGGCCTGTACCCCAGTTCTGTATGCACAAATAAATAAATCTTAAAAAAAAAAAAAAACATCCAGATGCACTGAACTAAGTTAAAAAGGAAGAAGAACTTTAGTGCTGCAAACAAGCCATTTTGCTTCAATGTGAATAGACAAGTTACAAAATAGCAGATAATATCTGAAATTCACCTATCCCATAAAGGAATTCTATCTCCTACAACATATTGATAAAAAATCGATAATCAAATTACAAACAAGTAAAGCAAGTCTCCAAAGAAGATATACAAGTGCTTAAATAGCACATAAAATTTCTCAGTAACATCTGTTATTAGGGAATGCAGATTAAACCACAATAATATACCACTTTATTCTTACTCAAATGATTATAATAAATGAAAGACATTAGCAAGAACAGAGAAGAGGCAAAATGCTCATACAGTTTCTGGGAGTGTAAAATGGTATATTCAATTTGGTAAACAGCTCAGTAATTCTTCAACGATGTTAAAGATTAACCAGCAATCTCACTTTCAGATATTATTTATATGATAAATAAAACCAGGTATCCATACAAAATCCATACAAAACTTGCACATGAAAGTTCATAGCAGCATTATTCCTAGTAGCCAGAAAAAAAAAAAAGAAAGAAAGAAAGAAAGAAAGAAAGAAAGAAAGAAAGAAAGAAAGAAAGAAAGAAAGAAAGAAAGAAAGAAAAGAAAGAGCGAAAAGAAAGAAAGAAACAAGTGAAGTTTCTAAATCAGTACTACAATAGTACTCAGGAAAGAACCAAAAGGAATTTTTTTTTTTTCCTTAACAAACAGGACATTGATGGAAAGGAAAGTTTCTTTAAAGCCACAAGTGACTGACTGTCTCACTTCCGATGGTGCCTTCAAGTTTCCAGAAGTTCCAAAGAAAGGAAAAACAGGTGACCAGTCATCAGGACATCATTAGATTATATGTTTAATATTTACTTTTATGCATGCATAATTGGGGTACAAGCCAGTCGTGCAGGATGGTGAGAGGCTTTATCAGAGACAGAGTGGAGAGCAGAACAGGCAGATGGATGAAGTACACTGCTGAGGGGAGCAGCAGGCAGGTCATAAGAGGTCTGCTGTGCCATATAGATCACCTCTGGGACTGGGGATCGAACTGGCACTGAAGTAGATGTGGCTAGCTTCCAGTGCTTCATCTTTACCCTTAGCCACCAGGAAGGGTCCTGGACATCATTAGATTTAATAGGAGGAGGCACTGGAGAACCAGAGGAGATAGGCAGCTTTTTAAATTATTCTGTCAACAGGAATTAGAGACACTTCCCGAGGCTGAGAGTGCAACTTGCAGGCAATGTTGACTTCAGGTGAAGTACCTGGATTTCTAAAGGTCTATGTGAGTATCTATCTGGAGGACTATTAATCTTCAGAGGTCTGGTGAACCCCACATAGGTCATCTACTCAATGTTTCTCTCTCTCTGGAAGCTGCCTGCTTGATCCCTTTACAATTACTGTTTCCTCTTAATGATGGCCTGATGAGTCCTTCATCTCTGGAAGATGGCTGCTGACTGATTCAGTCTGGGACTTGCTATGCCTTGTGTCCTCTTCAGGTCCCCACACCATACAAATGGGATTGGAACATTTAACACCAATCAGTTCACTTTCCATTTTCAAACAGAATTATGAACTCAAGGTTGAATGACACCTGGAGAGCTCAAAACTTATAGGTCCATTTAGCATGTTTGGTTCCTGATACGGATGTTGTGTCATCAACGTGAAACAATAAGGAAGAGAACAGGAGTATGGAGCAGGATCTGGGCCTCTTTGTTGACAAAAAAGGGTGGTTCAAGCTGAACACTGAATTATGGGCTTTAGGAAGGGTGAGTATGCATCAGGCTCCCACTTATGTTGCTAATCTTACTAACAAAGTATTCCACCTATCACTCCTGGGGGTGCAAGGCATTTCAGTATTGCCCCAGGGTGATCAAGAGTCCTATCTTGTATGTGCACCTGCAAGACAGAAATGGGAAAGGTCCACTCCCGGCCATGATGACCTTCTCTGAAGTCAAGTCAGGATCATGCACGAGAGGACTCTGTTTTCCATTCCAACAATTAATAAAGACTAGTAAACACATACGATAGAAAATTATTGATCACTGAAAAGGAACATGCTGAAACATAAATGAACACTAAACATAATCTTAAACCAATAAGTCATTAACAAAAGAATACATTTTGGATAATTCCATTTATATAAAGTGCCAAGAACAAACAAATCTGCACATACAAAAAGGAATTAGTTGTTGCCAGGAGAGTGAGAAAGGGGTGTGAATTGGGTGTGGGTGTGCTTGAAAATTGTCAAAGAAATCATTTATGGTGTTATGAAAATATTCTCATATTAGATTGTGAAGACAGTTGTCTAACTGTGTGCTTATGTTAAAAATTTTCCAATTATGTGATTTAAATGAGTGAATTCTATATTGTGTGTAATATACTTCATTAAAACTGACTGCTTTTATTCTATTCTGTGCTAGGCTCTTGAGCACATATTGGGATGCACTGTGCCACCCAGTGAGCACTGGGTTTAAGAAAAGGCTAGAGAACAATCTTCTCATTCAAAATTAATTCCATTAGGACAGCCACCAGTGATTGCTTTTTTAGTATTTTGTTCTGTACTGCGAGAGCTCCCTACATTTTCTCAGTTTTCATGTCCTCTACACACACACACACACACACACACAAATATGTACATACATGCACATATATACATACATGTGCATGCAAATATATGTGGATACACCTACATATGTATGCATACATATATATGCATAGGTGTACACACATGTGTGTGTGTGTGTGTAGTATTAGGGAGAGGAAGTCGTAGTCACCACCACACTGTATCACTCATAAGCTAGACCAAAACAAACAAACAAACAAAAAATGCTGTGCACATTCCAAAGATGAAGGCTTTATTCTTGATTCATCTTTTAGTTGGTGCCTCCTTCTTTAAATAGAACGTTAGTTTTTCCTGAAAGTTAGCAGATCGACTTGGTCTATACATCTCAATAATTCTTATTCCATCCATACCTACTTTGGAACAGTAAATAAAGTTTTAGTTTCCCAAGAGGCAGGAGCTTGCCTGTAAATGGAATACCACCTTTCTGCTCCTATATCATTTGTCTTGCACTCCTACCTTAGCATGCACCACAGTGCTCTGATTATTAACTTAACTTTTGTAGCCTAGCCTTAGCTCTCTCTGGATGCTTATGAACAGAGGCAAGATAGTATTCAACTTTTTTTTTTTTTTAAGATTTATTTATTTGTGTACACAGAACTGGGGTACAGGCCAGAGGTGCAGGGGCGGTGAGAGGCTTCACCAGAGACAGAGTGAGGAGCAGAACAGGCCGACCTATGAAGTGCACTGCTGAGGGGAAAGGCAGGTGGGCCAGAAGAGGTCTGTTGCACCATGTGGATCAACTCTGGGGCAGGCAGGGATCAAACTCATGGGGAAGTGGCTTTAGCTGCTTAGTGCTGTGCTTTAACCTGTTGTGCCACCAAGGAGAGCTCAGTTCTGCTTTTTTAAAGATTTATTTATTTACACATACAAGAACTGGGGTACAGTCCAGAGGTAGGGAAGTGAGAGTTTTCACCAGAGATAGAGAGGACAACAGAACAGGCAGACTGACTGAAATTCACTGCTGAAGAGAGCAGTGGGTAAGATAGGAGAGGTCTCATATACCATACCATGTAGGTCAGCTCCCTGGCCGGGGATTGAACTCTTCCTGCAGTAGCTGTGGGACAGCTTCATAGTGCTGTGCTTTAATCTGTTGTGCCACCAGAGAGGGCCCAAATTGGGTCAATTTTGAATAATCATTAACACTATGTTGAATTTAATGTTATGGTATTCATAAATATATAAGAACAAATCATAAATTTTCATTCAATTAGTAAGTGAATATATTACAAGTGATTTACCTATTGTTACAGTGACAGTATCGTTTCTGCCAAGCCCTTATTTTTAACATAAATATTAAAGGAAAATAATAGTACTTGATTACTCTTGAGAGTAGACCTCTGACTATAGGCATTTAGTCACAATCTAGAGTGAAATAGGCAAGATGCATGTCATGTAGATATAAGAGAAAGTTGCTATTTGATATTCTGTTCTCTATGTAGGGAAACCCTCTGCTTTTCTGAATTCTAGTAATTGTCTTGTTTGTAGTCCCTTGCTGCAGACCTTTGCCTCCTGCCGACTGCTTGCCAGACGTGGTCTCAATGCTAAGAAGGGAGAGGTTTCCAGGGAGCATAAGATATATATTGAAATCAAGCACTCTTCTAAAACTATCGTTTTTCAATTTCCACTAAATCATCCTTTTGATGACCCTTCCTTCTCAGTGGATTTCAAAACACTTAGTGAAAGAATAACTAAAATAAAAAGTCATTATTTACAGATGATCTGCACACCTGAAGGGTAAAGTTAGTTTTCCTTTTGCATGGTATTTATACCAATAATGCACCACTTTTATTTTTTCTTTCTTTCTAGCTCCACTTTGATTTTGTTTCCTTAACTATGGCATAGCAGTTGAATTTAAGTATCTATATATCAGTTCCCTTGTGATTTCTAAATTTAGGGTCAGAATGAAAGATTAGAATGAAAGATTAGAAAGCAAAATAAGGAGATCAAGTCTGGCTCTTTAACTTGTAATAAAAACAAGTCAAGCATATTTTTGAAATCATATGTTTCAAATCTCCTCTTTACTGCTTTTCTCTCTGTGTGACCTTGGCAAATTATTTGGCCACTTTATAATATATATACATATACATATATACATATATATACATATATACATATATATATATATGTTTTAATCTTTAAAAGGGGCATTAGATCATTAGATGTAATAGTAGAAGTTGCATCTAAAAATGTCTAAATTACATCTAAGTTAAAGCTTCATTTAAGAATTGAGTTAAGAGTAATGCCAGCAAGATGGCAGAACCCACAGTGTCATGACCCAGTGGAAGGGAAACCTTACATAAACAGCTAGATACTGGCTAACAGTACTTTATGGGAACTATGGAGATCAGTTAAAGGTTGACAGCAACCAAATAAAATCAACAATCAAGAAAAAAATGCCAAAATAGGAAGAAATCTCATGCGTTCTTACTTATTCCTAGTCCACATCCTCTCTAGTATGGTGTCTTGGCTTGAAAGAGTATGAGTTATTACCCAGTTCCTTTCCATGAATAGAGAAACAAGACAGATCTAATTTGAAACATCCTCAATGTTTCTGTCTGTATTTAGAACTGTGTGAAGAGTTGGTCACTGGGTTGTCTAAGTTCAAAAGATAAAAAAAAAAAGAAAAAGAAAGAAAAAGAAAAAAAAAAACACAACAAAACATAGCTTGGATCTCAGGCACTAAAAGCCAGGCAAAGCAACAGACACAGTTCATCATATACATAAATAGGGTAAGAATTAGAAATGTAAAGGCCAAACAATTAAACTAACTCTCAGTGAGAAAGACTTTTAAATATACTTGTGTAAAGGGAGAGTCAGAAAAGGTCATACAAACACAGATAAACACATATGCATAAAAATGGCCTAAATAGGCCCTCCCTCGTGGCGCAGTGGGTTAAAGCCCAGCACTAAGAAGCTTATGCCACTTCCACTTGAGTTCGATCCCCGTCTGCCCCGGAGGAGATCCACATGGCGTGGCAGACCTCTCCTGACCCGCCCGCTGCTCCTCTCAGCAGTGTACTACTTCAATCTACCTGTTCTGCACCCCACTCTGTCTCTGGTGAATCCTCTCACCTTCCGCATCTCTGGCCTGTACCCCAGTTCTGTACAAATAAATAAATAAATCTTTAAAAAAAAAATACGGCCTAAATATCCTTGCACATTCAAATGGAATATTTCAGGATTAGAACATGGCCTGCAAGAAAGTTTTCTCTCTACATGAAGCAAGCCTACAGAAAGTGATAGATGTGGATATTTTGTCAAGTATGTAATTTCCAAATAAGGGTCAAATGCAGGCAAAGAATAGTAAAACATGACATATTCAAAAGAACAAAGATCATCTCCAGAAACTCTCCATAAAGAAACACATATAGCTTACTAGACAAAGACTTCAAATAATTATCTTAAATATATACAAAGTAAAAGAAAACATGGATCAGAAAAAAGAAGAAATAAAAAATTAAAGGAAATCAGAAAAATAAATCAAAAGACTTAAAATTATGAAAAATAATTAATTGTAGTATCTGGGATTGAAATATAAAAATTTTAACCTAACATCACTAGAGTAGACAATAGTTGATTCAAAGTTTTTAGGGAAAGAAAAGGAAAATTAAACTATAACTCATTTGAAATCATTGAGGCCAAGGAGGGAAAAAATAGTGAAGTGAGAAAAGTGTAAGGGTCATGAAGGGCACCAATATATTGTTATAGGAAAGAAGGAAACAGAAAATGCTTTTTTATTTTTTTAAGGATTTATTTATTTATACATACAGAGCTAGGGTATAGGCCAGAGGGGCAGGGGTGGTGAGATGATTCACCAGAGACAGAGTGGGGAGCAGAACAGGCAGACTGATAAAGTACACTGCTGAGGGGAGCAGCGGGCACGGCAGGAGAGATCTGCCACCCATGTGGATCACCTCCCTGGCCTGGGATCTAACTCATTCTGCATGCAGGGGCTGCCCATAGCTTACTTATGATGCAAAATAAATATTAAAAATATTTGCACTCCCCCCAAAACCAAAAAATTACCAAAGACATGATTGTACAATTGCAAAAAGAAAGCCACAAATCAGAGTGAAGTAAAGAAAGAGGGTGAGCAGGAGGGTGTAATGGGGAAAAGAGGGAAGAAAGAAATGGGATGGAGGAGGCAGAAACTATGCAGGGAAAGAAGAAATAAGCAAAACAAAATAGAATTAAAAGTCATAATATTGAAATGCCATGAACACTAGGCTGGAGCTAGGTCATGCTAAGAAATTTGAAATTGAAGAATCATTTAAAGAAATGATATTCAGTGAACAGAAGTTTTAAAGGAAGCAGTTTTAAGCAGGATGATTTATTTCAGTAATGTTCTGTGAGTTTTATGGGCAAAAGAGTGGGTATGCTAGTTCTCTGTGATGATCTTTGCATTAGAGCTTTTTTCAGGAGTGATAGAGCTGGAGTGAGAGTAGAGGAAATATAAAATGTTATTTGTTAGGAGTTTGGAAAAATGAAGTGAATAATAACTGGTATAGATATAAAAGTTGTCCACTAATACCCAGTCCTCTCTTATTTTTGGGTATATAGCCTTGGTGTCAGTTTTTGATAAGGAAATAAGAAGAAAAAAAAAAACTAAACTAATGTTACTTCCAGATTAAATAATTTTATTATCTGTGTGCAGGACTCTCTAGTCTTTTCTGTGAATGTTATAATGCATTCTGACCTTTGTACTGAGAATATTACATTTTAAAAATTTGGTTACTCTTCCCACCTGTTTCCTGGACAAGATTCCTCTTGCCTTCCTTGGGCACCAAGCACAAATAAGAATATTCCTTTGATTTAGTTAAACTACTAAAATTGGGATATTTTATTTTACTGCAGCATAACTTACTCCAACCTGAATTATACATTATTCACTATCACCTTTTCATCCTCAGATGAGAAATTCACAGCAGTGTCCAGTCTCAGGTGAAGATTTTTTTCAGAGACAATTCATACTGTGCGATAAATTTCCTTTTTAAGTTTAGAGAAAGACATGAAGAAGAGAACCCACCAGTGTATCTTGGGAAAGAGCTAATGACCACTGTGGAGTCCTTGAGTTTGTATAACTCTTCTGTGAAAAGCTCACAAAGGTTTATCTCTGCACATTCACAAAGATGGATTAATTTGCTGGTATGATTTGCTGAACTTCTGTATGACTACTGAAGTTCAGTATGACTACTGAACTTCTGTCATGAAAATGAAACCTCTATTTTAGACAGAAGTAAGGGGAAAAATGTCAAATATGTTAGGGGGAGACAATACTTGTTCTGTATCTAACCTTATATGAAGCATGGAATAAGGTTCACAGAATGATTGTCATGTAAAAACAGAGTCCATTCACATTGAGTATTTTTTTTCTCTCAAAGTTTACCAATTTGCTCTAGTCAAGTCTTACTCCATCATTAAAATTTTACCTCAATGTTGAATATTAAATGTTGACAAAATGTAATATCCTTAATTAACCGAGACCATCTTCCAATCCCAGAGATAGTCATTAAAACTTCAACGTGTAGAAGGAAAACCTAACACACTCATGTTATCAGACTCTCTTATAGCTAACGAGAGGGAAATAGAAGGGAATGGTTGGAATTTGAAGGATGTCTTGATAAAGGGGAAGACAATAGGACAGATTGATCTTTGCCCATCAAATCTCACGCCTTCCACTTTCTCCTCTGTGAAACCAGATGGGCTGGATTAAAGGAGGTGATAGCATATTGTGAGCAGTGGTGGAAATATCACAGATCAGTACTGAAAACTGCAGAAGCAACAGTAGCTGAGCCTTCAATACACAGATGGTCAGTTTACTCCAACCCTGTCTTTTCTACAGGCTTTCTAACTCAATGTGATCAACCCTGCTCTTCTCAAAGGCATTTTTAGCCATTTTTTTCTCTTTTATTACCAGAAGACAAATACAGTTACAGCCAACAGTTACCTTTTCACAGACACTGTTAAAATCTTTCACATATGTTTCACTTTGCAATTTTAAAGACGCCTAAGATAGGATTGCTATTCCCCATTATACAAATGAGGAAATGGAGGTTCAAGATACAGCCCCTCTACTCCCAGATTTATACATCAGCCTTATAACTCATTCTTTCCTCCTTGTAGTCAAGTACAAATTCTTCCAATATTACCTTTTGGTAATGGGCATCATGCCCTTCAAACCAGAAATCTTCCACATGAATGTAGTCGATTTCTGGCTAAATTTTTCTGTGCCTTGGTGCAAGTGAATGAATGTCTCCAAGTCTTTTTTTCCTTACAGAGTTATAAGGTGTCAACCCAATAATATACTTGTAGGCACTTCACAACTACCAAAACTCACACAGAACATTGACATATGTCAGACACACCAGAGTGATTTATTTAACACACTCAGAGAGTGACTCACTTAATTCTCTAACAACCTGTGGAATGAATAGCATTGTTATCCCTAGATTGCATGTGAAAAAAACTGAGACAGAGAAAATGTAAATGCTTTGGCTAAGGTTGTACTGATAGTAACAGACCAGGGATTATAGTCAGCACATTCTTGCTCCAAGGTCAGGACTCAGTCTTCTATACCTTTTATGCCACACAGGGAAGTGTTCTCCAACATTTTTTTTTTTTTTTTTTTTTACTTTCTAATGAATGGCCACACACTGTGAAGAGGGCACATCCCACTCATGTTCCAATGGGTACATTTCCCTTTCAATGAATGCATTGTCACTGTTTACATCTCCCTGAGCACAGTCTTACCTGAGCCTCTGTGCAGTCCAGCAAAGCATTAGTTTCTCTCCTCACCCAAACTACTTATGTTCCTAGTCACACCTCACACTACATACACCAAGTCAAATGTCTAATTACACACTCCCAGCAAGGCATCTATTAGAATCCCTGCCAAGTATCTCATTACCGCTAACCAGCCACACATCTCATTACAAGGTCTGGACACATATGATTTCCCTCAGAGCCACCCGCCTCATTACACATTTTCTAGAAACACACACATGAACTAAGGGTTTGAACATTCATAACATTAAAACTATTCTGCTATATCCCATTTCATACCAGTTCTTGACAATCCATTCATGTAAGTAAGTTTCTGAGAGGCAGAAATTATCCAAGAAGGGAGTCTGGGAGAATTGAATTAGAGAAAGGAATTGAATTAGAAAGGGAGTCAGAAACTATGTGCTTATTGTAGATACAGACTACAAAGTCAGCAAATCTATCTCCACAAAATTCTCAAGCATAAATAACCTCTTCAATTTAAAAGCATACCCATTACGTAGTCTCAAAAATGAGAAAAAAAATATATAGTAAAGACATACAAAACAAATATCCATGTTTCTAGTAAAATAACAAAGTTCAAATTACATATTGCTCTTACTATGTATGATGTGTAGGTGGTAGAGAGAATTACTGCTCCCAAAGAGGTCCAGAATCCTAATCCCTGTGCTTTTTTTTTTTTTTTATGTCATGGTAAAAGAAACTTTGCAAATGTATGAAGAATGCATACTAATCAGTTCATCTTAAGATAGGAATATTATCAATAACTGTTAATAGAAAAAGACAAATCTACATAATGTGTCTTCTGAAAAAATTTGCCAATAGCACCTGTGAGATCGGCTTGTCAATGACAGGATAAACTGTTGAAGGAAAAATAAATAAGTATGTGTGTGTGATAATTACTTACACATTTAAATATGTACTTAGCTATGTATGAAAAATAAGCAATCCAAAGTAATATATCAAATGGCACCATGACTATACACTCATAAAACATCCTGATTTTAAATTCTATGCAATAAATAATCTTGCTTATTTAACAAAAATTGACATTAGAAAAATATAAAATATGAGGATATTACTTAGTTCTATATATGAACACAGAAAAAAGCATTAATGAAACTTAGCAATTATTGTTAATTTTGTTTTGGTGTAAGTAAACCTAATGTGATTTTGTTTGCAAAAGGAAGCACTTTTGTCCCCTACAAATGTATGGTTAAATATTCATAGATCAAATGATATAATGTGTGGGATTTGCTTCACAGTAATTCTGAAGGAAGTATAATAAAAAACAATCTAGGTAAAACAAAATAGTGTAGGAGTAAGCTGGGCTTTGTTGAGATTTTGTATTTGGAAATTAAGTATATCATTTTCCTCAACTTTTGTTTATAGCTAAAAATTATAAATTAATATTTTAAAACTGTTTTAACAAGTTTAAATAGTCAATATTTCTAAATTTGCTGTGAAATAAATTATTGTCACTATATATTTTTTTTAGAAAATAGGTGTTCTACATTTTTAGGACAGAATTTACTATCATTTAAAAGTTTTTTAAATTGTATATCACTGACTTAATAGTTTTAAATCATGGATCTAGTTGAAGGATGTAATCAGAAATACAAATAAATATAGATGCTCCAAATTATTTATTAACATAAAATATGAAGACAAGTAAGACACTTAATAATATAATAAGCTAATGATACCTATATGATTGAACAACACATGTAATGTTTTGTTTCTTAAGAGCTTTAATGGCAAGGGAATTTCAACCTATGACATAACACAAAATGAAATAATCTGCATTCAATATATATGATATTGTCTGATTGTATCCATCTAGGAAATATATTTATAGTCCAGTCATTCAGTCATGATTAATTCAACTTATATTCATTAGATATCTGCTATGTATGAGCTGAATGCTGTAGAAGCTGTTGGAGATACAAGAGGTGTGAAAGACTGAGAAAAAATCTCAACTACTAGAGGTTACAAAGTTTGGTGAAGTTGTGGCTTGTTTTCATGGCAAAAGTTTAAGTATGCTAACAAGCAAACCACACGTCTTTCTGTGGCAGTATCATAAATATTCCCAAGAAATGGACAAAAAATTACAAATGGTAAATTTTGTGAAATATGGTTATTTAATATGGGAGTCTGTTGGAAACCTCTAAGGTTTAAAGAACTGAAGCAAGGAAAATTTCAAGGTCATAGTTGGAAGACTGGTCAACATGGTCTGGAAGACTGGCCCATGTCTAGACTGTGATGTCCTTCCTTGTATCAAAATGCTGTGTTTAAAGGAGAAACAGGTGTGGGAAACAAAAAAAAAAAAAAAAAAAAAAGGAAATCAGAACCTTGGCTGTGAATATGTGCCTAATTAACAATGAATACCAAAAAATATATACCATCACCTTGTAATTAACCTCAAGGGGAGGAGGGTAGTTTGTCTCAGGAAAAAAGTTCTGCATCCTCTCAGTCCTATCTTAAGCTCTATATTGTGTCTGTCATTTTTTTTTTTTTTCAAGTTTCTTTAAGATTCCTCTCTCAATCTTGTTCACTGGATCTGGACTCCTGAAGAAGTCTTCACAAGAAAACAAGAAATGTATCTCTAACTCCTGTAAAATGGCAGTAGTAAGATTTACTGCCAAAATGATTAATTGCATTTCATTAACTAAGTAAGTGTAGAGTGAGGACTCAAGCAAAAAATGTAGGGAGAAAAATATTGTAAAACCCCTACCTCCCTCGTGGCCTCAGCACTACTACCACTAGAGACTGAGTTCTAGCCCTGACCCACATATAGTGCAGCAGAGCTCTCCTACCTCACCTGTTACCCCCCCTTATCAGTATATTTCATTAAATATTCCCGTTCTGCTCCCCACTCTGTCTCAGTGAATCCTCTCATGGGCCTACCACCAGTAGCTTACACCCCACTTCTTCTACATACACACACAACAAATAAATACATACATACAGAAATAAATAAATAAATAAATAAATAAATAGATAAATAAATAAATAAATAAATAAATAAATAAATAAATAAACAGATAGATAGGCAAGGAGGTCTGACCCCCCCACACACACACACACAACTGCTCCCCTCAGCAGTGTACTTCATAAGTCTGCCTGTTTTGTTCCCTGCTCTGTCTCTGGTGAATCCTCTCACTGACCCTGCTCCTCTGGCCTGTACCCCAGTTCTGTATGCATAAATAAATAAATCTAAAAAAAAAAGAATTATGTGGCAAATGATTATTAACAGCACTAAGTTGCCTCAAAGATGTTCATTTTGGAGCAATGTATGTAGCTCTCAAATAAAACATAAAAAAGTTATTCTGCTATTTATTCGATGCCATTTTTATGTATTTGTTCCATGGAACAGCAATTATTTAATAATTTTAGTGAAGTCTTTTATTATAGATCAGTTATCTTTTGCATTAATCCTTTTTGTTCTAAAGCTAGAGGAAATACATTATTTTAGAGCAAAAACAGGTGAGCTGGGATATCAGTGCATTTGAACTCTCCTATCTCTCTTCTCATATTTTAAAAGAATATCAAATTTCTTGATCTGCTGAGCTTAAAATTGTGTGCTCAACTGATGAATCAACAATCCTCGTATTTCCAAGAGGGTGCTGTGCTATCCCAAGGTTAGTTTGGCAGTTGCTTTCTTAACTTGTAGAATGGTACTGTTTATCAAGATGACATTTTATCCCACCACATGAGTTATTAAAACTGGGAGGAAATGGGCCAATAAAAGTATTGATATGTGAAAACTCTGAGTCTCTTAAACTAATGTATTTATGACTAAAACCATCACCCTTCATGCTGATAAAAGCAATTTGTTTCTAAAACATCAATATCAGTACATTTAAGCCATTAAAGGGATAAGAAAAAACAAGTTAAAGAAAATGTAATGATGGACATAAATATGCAAATCTGAAGTATCATTATGTGTCTTCGGCTCATTTTATTTATTTTTTTTATGACTAAAAGTCATGGTCATAATGAATGGTAAGAGCTTGTTTTTCTCCTTTCAGTAATTGTTTATCTAGACAGAAATGCATTGTTATATAGTGAGGATGGGAGTGTTTGTTGACAGTTTCTGGTTATAAGAAGCACTTTTCATCCATTACTGCATTCAAGATTCACAACAGCCGTGTGAAGATATTGTTAAATCCAATTTCACAATAGGGGGTATGCAGTAAATTGACATTATTAAATTGGTCATATTATAGCCACATGACTCCAGAACCCAAAATTGTTAAGGAGCACATTCTAAAAGGGCCTGGCCACCCAAGTGCTCAAAGACAATGAAGCAGACTCTTAGTGTGAGAGATCTTAACTTAGTATGCAGAAAGAAGAAAGGGTTTCAAATAACAGACTCCTAATCAATTCCAAAACATACCCATTCCCTCAGGAAAACACACAACAAAACAGCCTCAGCACAAACCAGGACAACAGAGGCCTGAAATTTGTATGAAGTCTGTTACCTCTTGGCAAGAAGCCACAAGAATGTGGCTAGGTTAAGTCCCAGTACAGTGGGAAAGGAAGAGAGACCAGAAATGCATATGGACCATCTAATCCACTATGTCCACAAAGTCAACATGGTGGCCTCCAGGGCCTCTACAAGAACACTGAGGTCCCAGGAACAGCTTCTCCACGTCTCTCATACATGTGTCTCCTTCCACGTGCATTCTATCTCAAATATACCAACCTCACTCCTTCCCAGCTGCCACCCCCCCATTCATCATGGCATGCTAGGACTTGCCATGCTATAGTTCAAGGTGGTGGCATTAAGTGGGGTCTAAGAAAACGGCACCTACCCCAGGGGTCACTGCTGTGATGCTTCATCCCCCCTACTTAGGATGCATTCTCTAACAATGGTAAATAGCATGACTGTCAAAGCTGATAGTCTACATTTCCATATAAAATATGTATTTATTTATGCATACAGAACTGGGGTACAAGCCAGAGGTGCAGGGATGGTGAGAGGATTCTCCAGAGACAGAGTGGGGAGCAGAACTACTACAGGCAAATCTACGAAGTACACTGCTGAGGGGAGCAGCATTAGGGTCAGGAAAAGTCTACTGCTCCATGTGGATCACCTCTGGGGCGGGGATTGAACTCATGCTGAATTGGTTTTAGCTTTTTAGTGCTGTGTTTGAACCCTCTGTGCCACCAGGGAGGGCCCCAAAACATACTTTTTATAAAATCAGAAAATTATGTTTCTGGAAATTACAGCCTTAAGAGTATATAGTAATACAAACAGTTTTATTTTTCCTGTATTGAGGATGTGACTAAGGAGGAGGTAAAGGTTAAGAGGAATGGACTCAAGTTCTATTTCAGTGGGATAGTGAGCTGGGGATGAGGCCTAATGAGCAATAGGAAGAAGAGAGTAGTCATAGATACTTCTCAGCAACTTAGGTAACTGAATATAGAGCAATGTCATTCAACAAAGAAGTTTGCATGCAAGAGATGAGGGGATTTACAACTTGAGGTTTATGGGGATGGTGTTTGAGGTGCTCTCTGTATGTAGATGTGGTGTATCTGTGTCAGTATGCATGTGCACCCGTGGTCTTTTGATGGAGTGTATGTTTATGTTGTGTAACATGATCATATGGGGTGAGTGGGTAGACTGGTGTGTGTGTGGGTGTGGGTGTGTGCGTGTGTAGCATGTGGTATGTAGAGAGTGTGTTTAAGTGTGCCCATGTGGAATGTGTGTGGAGGTGTGAATGTGTCATGTATGTGCATGTGGGGTGAATGAGTGTGCAGAAGTATATATATGCATATGGGGTGAGTGTGGGGTTATGTGTGTTTATGAGTGTGGGAGTGAGAATATGTGTGCTTGGGGATGTGTGTTTGTTTATGTGCAAGGGTGAGTATGTAGGACTTGTGTATATATGCATGGGGAGTCATCCAGCCTAGTTATAAAAAGTTGTGTGTACCCATTAAGTTGCTCCAGTCCTGTTTAACAGGGGGACTAAGTCAAGGACTTGCGAGCCCTGTCCAAGCAATTCAGCCCTCTACACTCAAAATGAGGCACCTGGATAAGACAAAGGGTAGGTCCTGACTAGTGATTATCTCACAACTTCCTGGAGAGCCCACAGGTACAGTTGGCATGTAAGCCATCTGAGCATGCCTGGGCATAGCCCAGTCCAGAGCAAGTAATGATACTGTGTGGACCTCTAGTGAATCCAGGACCTGAGGTGCACCTGTGATAGACAAACCAGAGGGATGACTCTATGTCCAGCATACAGTGAGCCTTTATTTTGCAGCATACTCTTTATATACTCCACATCATCAAGCTGTAACAATAGCATATTGACTTAATCTATCTAGACAGTCTCAAGCAGTAGCAATATCATATTGACTTATTCTCACTGTATATCTGGTGTTCTAATTCTTGGAATACCCTGTCCAGCCCCAGATGGCTGAGCCCTCACATACACCCAGACACTTCTCTTGATATGCTCTCTTTCCATCTTTCTTAGGCATAGCTGCTTGCTCATGTGACCTATTTTTCTCACATTCTTGGAACTCAGGCCTGGCACTCGAGATTATGCTTTTACATGCCTTTCACTATCCAAGGTGAATGTGCTTTTTACATATCTTTCACTACCCAAATCTAGATGTCAGTCAAGGTCATGTAAGATCTATGCCAACAATACTGCTCTCTGCCAGCTTCAGGGACTCACCCTTTAAATATCTCCTCCTGACTCCCTTCGGAGAGCCACGCTCTATTCTCCTTTCCCAAGCTGACTCCCTTGTGTATGAGACTCTAACAAATGCTTTCCTCATTCAGACAAAACCAGAGCTCTCTGGTGAATTATTTCCCTAGAGAGCAAAGGATGCACTGTTTGGGCTTGAGGGCCTATAACAGGATGAGTGTGGGGGGATGTATGTGAGTGGGTGGGGGAGGGGTGAGGAGGATCTGTGTAAGAGCATTGTTGAAACATAGATGGTCTATTAACAATTGCATAGACTCATGTGGATTCCAGGGAGAAACTTGGATTATTGAGTCTGGAAAAGTACAATATACAAGAGCAAGAACATGACAGGTGAAAGGATGGACTGAATAGAATGTCTAAAACTAGCATTGGTAGCAGAGAAATGTGGATTCCTAGGTTTGCAGAGGGAGTGTGTCCTAGAGAAGACATCAGGAAGTATGCTTGCAGAAAACCAAGTAGAAAAATATTTTGTTTTAAATGACTGTCATCAGGATTCCCAATGCCATACAGAAACCCAGAAAGAATTGACAAATATGTTCTTGAATTTTTGCCGTTAAAGATCACTGACGATCATGAGGTCATAGCAAGGGATGTGACAGAAGACTGAACCCAGCTAATTAAGGAGTAGAGAGCGAGCTTGTCTGGGGCTTGGTAGCAGGGAGAAGGTGAGGGAGCTGAGTAGAAGTAGCAAGCATTGGCCAAGGGAAAAACTGATAAAATATATAGCTGGTGGAGTAGATACAAGGTCAAGGCTGGTTTTCTTTAAAACATTTTCAGTATGTTGAATGATGAGTACTCTCGGGTAGTGAGGGAAAGATTTAAAATAATAGGAAAACAGTATCTGATTAACATAGCAAGATTCAAAAGAAAGTGAGAAAGTGCTACGAGTGAATGGTTTCACATTTTTTGTTTTTTGTTCCAGCTTTGTAGTGATCAGCCTTGTGAACTTTGCCCTTCCCATCTAATTTGTGTCTTTTTTCTGCATCTGTAAACCGAAGGAATGAATCTCCTGTTCTAGGAGACTCATTCAGATTCTGAATAATGATACTCTAAGTATGCAAAAAACATCACACCTTAGGAGAGAACTGTGAACACTTTTGCTCTAATTGGTATTGATCTCCAGCCCCCTTCAAAAGTTGGTGGCTATTTGAATAAGACATGGGGAGTGAGATTCTTTGGGGACCTTAATGAAAAGCCTGTATTAGGGAAGGCTGTCACCTCTGGATCTTCATATTCATCACTTGGTGACCTCCCCTCACCATTTCCCAGGGGACCCATCATGTAAATCACATCCACTGAAATTTAATAGAGAATGCATTGCTTCAAAAGACACTTGTGCATTTAGAAAGGCTTTCATATTCTAAAGCAAATAAGCTATATAGTATCACCCATACCTTTCTTTTGTATGCTATAGAGCATGATGACTACATCATCCCCAACAAGCAGGAGAATGCTGTCTGCAAGCTTAAGTATAAACCAAAATGGACTATGAACAACTGCATGTAATTAATGAAGAGGAGCCTAATTAGTATCGAGGGTTACAGCAGGTGATGATTTCCTCCAGCTGCCCTTGGCACCTGCTGACAACTGCGTAGTAACCCTTTGCTCCTCTGACTGTCATCTGAGAATTTGCAGTCTCAGACTGCGCCATTAGGAAACAGAGACTGGAGAGGCAACCACCATGTTAGATCACCTTTAACAAGCTTCCATCAGAGACAAGGGTCCAAGACCTGCTGCAAAAATTCTAATGATTTCCCCATTGCATAAGCTTACCAGAGTGGATTCTACAGGCAGCAAGTGAAGTCAATGTTCACAATTAAATAAAATAGTTCACATTTTAGTGCCTACATTTATTTTGTTGACAATCCTGTCTGTTTCCATGTCAAGGCGAGGCAGGGGGCCTCTGGGATGTGCTTGCTTCTTTTCCATTGCATGTAGTCTTGGAAACAGGAAAACTAACAAGGGTGCATACAGATAGATCATAGTTTAATTACAAATTGCAAATTCTTACTTAACTCTCTGTCTCTAGTAACCTCTCTGTTTCAGCCATTAGTCCAGCAAATAAACATGGTACTGTTGCTGGTCACGGGCAGCCTGTTGGGACCCAGGTGATGCATGCCCAGGTGATGCAAGTGCATTTTAAGGAGTACCCTGAGCTCACACTGACCTTGCCTTCATTGATAGACTAAGATCCCTGTCTCTGGGTGGTATTTGCCCTCCATTGTCTGAACATGCCACACATGAAGAAGCATGTTGTCCTTCTATGGCTGCAAATGACTTCTCCAGAAAATCCTCCACTCTCACCCATGAAGAATAATATCATCACTGAGACAGGATCCTCATGGCCTATATAAGGTTAAGGCTGTGATCCCTCAAGGATATACTCACCCTTGAAGCTTCACTTTACCGTTCCGTTGATCTACGGCTTCAATAAATCTGAACTTGAAAATTGACTGTGAAGTTTAGAGTCCTCATTTCTATTTTTTAAAGATTTATTTATTTATGCATACATGAACTGGGGTACAGGCCAGAGGTTCATGATTTTAATCTTGAACGAAGAACCCATCACTCTGGGTCAGGAACTAGAGGAAGGCCTCTCAACTCACAAGACCAGTATGATTTATTTATTTATTTTAAAATATTTATACATACTGAACTGAGGTGCAGCCCAGAGGTATGGGGGGTGTAAGAGGATTCACCAGAGACAGAATGGGGAGCTGAAAGGAAGAATGACTGAAATACACTGCTGAGGGGAACAGCGGGCAGTTCAGGAGAGGTCTGCTGCATCATGTGGGTCACCTCCCTGAGCGAGGATCAAGCTCAGGCTGTAGTGGCCATGGATAGATTCATAGTGATGCCAGGTGGTAGGGGGCCTGAAACTGACCATGGCCTGGCTGCCCAAATACTTTACCAAATACTGTCTGGGTTTTTCATGTGCATACACAGAGTTGAAAGAATGCTCAGGCTCAGGAAACAACAAAGGGATTTAATTAAAAAAACATGATAAACAACAATTACTGAGGTTTACTTTACCCAAAGTCATGTACAGTACTGTTCAGTCCTGCACAAAGCCTGTTATAATGATGGCATCTTCCCAACACTGAGGATGTGCAGCTCCTCTCCTGAACAATGGGCCACATGTCTAAGGTGGAGTCTTCCTGCCTCTACCAACCTGGGCCACAGAGCAGCCAGACTCCAGGCCAGGTTCCAACTCACAAAAACAGAAGACAGGACAGGAGATGCACCCAGAGCTGCAGGATGCTTCAGCATAGCACCAGATGAGGGACAGTCAGGTCAGCAGCCACAGTCACCACATGACCTGACAAAAGTCTTCACTCAATCAAATAAGCCAGGCTGTAAAAGCAGCAAAACAGGCATCATTTCAGTAGCTCAACTATTTGCAAAGCCTCGTTTCCAAGGTTGGCTACTGAAAGCCTCCACGTTCAGAGGTCCACAGCAGCCTTCTCCAAGCCTTCTTCCCCAGTCCTGGGGTTCATCTCTACTGGCCCCCAAAATGCTGAGGAAACTCCAACCTGGAAACCTGGAGCTCAGATAAGCAGCAATCTTTTTCCTCCTCCCTCCAATTCTTTCTGCTCGTCACTTCTATTTTCTCCCCAAGGTAGCCCCTCCTCGAAATCGTTTTAACATCTCTGATGCTTTATTTTTGTCTTCACAGCAACCTCTCAGGGAGGGACACCACCAGCAAAGGTCAGTGGCTTCATTCCCAGGCTCTGCTTTAATCCCTGCACCCCCAGGGAGGCCCAAGGCTGGGGCAATTTAATCACGAGTCCCCAAGTCCATCCTTAGAACACTGCACTCAGCATATCCACTTTGGTGTAACTGCCGGAGTGGCAAGGATAATGCTCTTTTATAAGTTCAGAAAGGAGGATGTTCACATAATGTAAGGAAGGAGCTAGTTTTAGACCTAGAAAACTGTGATTCACCAGAAATACAGTAACAACGACAGAAGCCTAGTGTCCTGAGTATTGTTTCATTTACAAGGAAGACAAACTAGCTTAATTAGGAAAAAGGATTCACAGAGTCATTCTAGTGTAAGCACGCAGAGGAGGGCTTACTATTGATTTGGGCAGACAGATAAAGTATCTGGAAGCCTTTGGTGGATTTTATGGGCATTTAATGCTGAGCCATGTACACAGTCACACCAGGCAGGGAGGCTGGTATGCAAGGAGACAGGCACTGGCCAGGCAGGGGGCTGGAAGGCAGGCAGACAACCAAGGTTCCCAATGCCCCATGAAATTTGTACGATTTCTCTGGTCTCTCTCTGGAGTTCTCAGTCGCTTGGTGTCACCTTGTAGTGACCGTCCTCACCATGTGACCGCTGCTGTCTTTCTCTCCTGCTCTAAGGCACAGCTGTGAGCATTTACAAAAAGTGCATGTTCTGTGCCCTCGGGGCCTGGTGTCTATAATGAAAGATATTTTTCCTGAGTCCACATCATCCACACCCATGGCGGGAGGGCATAAAGAAGCTTGATAACTTCATTTACTCTATAGTCATCAAAAGAACAGAAGAACAGGGACAATGGAGCCAGGGTCAGGAATTGAACTATCTCTTTTCTCTGTTCCTTTCCTGATGAGGTTATATTACTTAACATTACTTTTTCATTGAAGCTAGAAGCCACACTCTCACCACACTTAATATCACACTTTTCAAATTCACCCCTAAAAAAACTTTAGTTAAAAGAACAAAACAGGAACCTCCCTGGTGGCGCAGCAGCTTAAATCACAGCACTAAGAAGCTAAAGCCACTTCAGCATGAATTCGATCCCCGCCCACCCCGGAGGTGACTGCATGGCGTGGCAGACCTCTCCTGACCCGCCCACTGCTCCCCTCAACAGTGTACTTCGTTGATCTGCCTGTTCTGCTCTCAGCTCTGTCTCTGGTAAATACTCTCACCGCCCCTGCACCTCTGACTTGTACCCCAGTTTTGTACGAATAAATAAATCTTAAAAAATAAATAAATAAAGCAAAAAGCAGGGTCCTCCCTGATGGCACAACAGGTTAAAACACAGCACCTTGAAGTTCACTGCAGCGCTTCACCATGAGTTCAATTCCCGGATCCAAAGGTGAACATGGCACAGCAGACCTCTCCTGACCCACCCTTAACAATGTACTTTGTTGATCTTCCTGTTCTGCGCTCTGCTCTGCCTCTGGTGAGTCCTCTTACCACCCATGTTCCTCTGGCCTGCACCCCAGTTCTCATATGCATAAATAAACACATCTTAAAAAAATCATTCTTTAATGATTCATCTACTGATCCTTTGCATGAATATTTCTAATCGACAGATAAGGCAATAAAGCATGGACTATGAGTAGAGTCTTAAAACCCCAGTCTTCATCAGCAACTATTAACCTAAACTGGTATGCCCCCAAAAGAAAAGAGTGCATGGTGAAGAAAAAGAGCTGTAAATATCCAGTGGGAACAGTTAGGACAGGATTGAGAGAAGGAGTAATTTAATTTGAGCAAACTAGGACATCAACTATCAATAGATAGTGCTTATCTTAAGCGGAAAAACAAATATCTGGCCACACAGAGCCCACAAGGAGAAGGAAATGCTTCATGTTGACAATGTAGGTGGAAGAGCACTGGCAGCTTCACACCTTAGTGGAGAATACAATAAGTTCAGCACAATAAGTTCAGTAGAGGGGTAGTGGGTGTGTGGGGTCACCATGAGCCTAGCTTCAGAAAATAAACTGGAAGCCTGGGGAAGGAGGAGGTAGTTGTTTTATCTCATGTTTGGAAATTTGGAATTAACCTCAAGCACAATGCAAACTTCTTTGAAGGATTTTATTCAGAGTTGTCTTTTTAAAAAATTTTGTCCTAGTAGCTATTGATCACAAAAATATACGGAGAACTGATGAAACTCAACAAAAATAAACAACCCCATCCAAAAATGAGCAGAAGAGCTAAAAAGACATTTTTCCAAAGAAGAAATGCAGATGGCCAAGAAGCATATGAAAAAATATTCAGTATCACTTGTAATAAGGGAGATGCAAATTAAAACCACAATGAGATGCCTCCTCATCCCAGTGAGAATGGCACATCTTCAAACAACTAACAACAACAAATATTGGTGAGGATGTAGAGAAAAAGAAACTCTCCTGCATTGCTGGTGGGAATGCAAACTAGTACAACCACTATGAAAAACTGTTGGGAGTTTCCTCAGACTGCTAAACATGGAACTTCCCTATCACCCAGCAATCCCACTCTTACGTATCTACCCAAAAGACACAAAAACATTGATTCAAAAAAGAAATGTGCACCCCCATGTTTATTGTTGCTGTATCCACAGTTGGAAAGACAGGAAACAGCCTGAATGCCCAAAAATGGATGACTAGATTAAAAAGATGTGGTACATATACACAATAGAATATTACTCAGCAATCAAAAGCAAACAAAAAAAAAAAAGAAAGAAAGAAAGAAAGAAAAAGAAACACATGCCTTTTGTAGCAACATGAATGGAGCTGAAAAAGATCATGCATAGTGAAATAAGCCAGAACCAGAAAGAAAAGGAAAAATACTGGGTGGTTTCTCTCATAGAAGGAATATAACGGAACAGGCAAGAAAATAATGATACTGATGAACAGCTATATACCAGAGACATTTTGTGGGGGTAGAGTGGGGAATGGGAACAAAAACAGTGGGGGAAGGGAAATGAACTGGACTATGATGATGGCACAGGGGTGATTTGGTGATGGGAAACCTAAGGGGATTGCAACTGAGATGGAAAAATGCACAACAATATATAAAAATAAGCTATTATAAAAAAAAAGTGTCCTAGTAGCTTCCTTGATAATTAACAGGGTCAGAAATAGGAAGGAAGTAACAGAGAGGGAAAGAAATAATCAGATATTTTTGTAATTTCACTCTCAATAAGTTTTGATAAAAATAGAATGAGAAATAGTCAAAATATTGATTCAATTTTGTACATTATTTTGGTTATTGTCCATCATACATAATATTTAAATAAATTATATTTTTTTCTGTTTTTTTTTTTTTTTTGCTTATTAAGTACTAAGGGATAAATTTTAGTATTATGTAATAGAGTTAAAACCTATTCTCTGCACTTTGCTCAGCTGAACAATGTTGGGAGATATAAAGTAGATATAAGAAGAAAAATAACAGTGTTTTACACATACATAAATTGGGGTATAGGTCAGAGGTGTAGGAGGGGAGAGCATTCACCAGAGACAGAGTGGGGAACCGGAACAGGCAAATCAATTAAGTACACTGCTGAGGGGAGCAGCAAGCAAGACAGGAGAGGTCTGCTGTGACAGGTGGGCCAGCTCCCTGGCCAGGGATTGAACTCATGCTGCAGTGGCTGCCAATAGCTTCATAGTTCTGTGTCTTTAACCATTGTGCCACTAGGGAGGCCTCAGAAACCTCATTATTTTAACCAACTTTATCCTGCAGGGTATAAAACAGTACAGTAAGAGGAGGTGAAGGCAGAATACAAAAATAAAGGTGTAACATTGTTATTCTCTATGTAACATTCAAAATACAAAATATCCTGCTTGTTATAAGGAAAATCAATAGTAGATTTAATTTTCTATTTATAAAATTATGTCATAGAACATTTAGCTAGCTGAATTCAAATTGTCTTTATAACTACTAATTTAAGCATACTTGGCATCAGTGTAGTCACAACTGATTTTAAACATGCTTACAATTCCAATAATGTTATGCCGTCTCTGATATGATAACTGTATGATCACTAGTGGTATAATCTAGGAGCATCTACCTAGGAATCAAAAAAAAAAAAAAAACTAGCCTTTTTCCAGCTTTCCCATAATCCCCCAAGTAATTTTACCACATGTTGCACTTTACATAAAATATTGGCACTGATTAACTTGAATGTGTGTTCTAATATGGGAACTGTCATGTATTTTGAGGACATGCTATTTCCAGAGACAGCAAGTACATACTGGCCTTTGCCAGACAAAGAAAAGTCAACCACCTTTCACAAACTCATTTTGTTTAAAGACAGCCTCATTCTAGATAAGGGCATTAAAGGGGTTATTTTAAAGTAGGTCAGCCTGTATGTTTTTCTGCTTCCAAACTACCAGTTATTATATTTTGATGCTGCCTTTTCTCATTTCTAAATCATGGCTCTATTTCCAATGTTTCTTGAGGAACAACCTCATAAAATGACACTATCTACAATTCTATTGCCACATTACTCCAACTCAATGGATGGCTTTGTAGCAACATTTCCTATCTCTCAAATTATTCCTCAGAAACAAAAGTAGATTTGCAATAGAAGAAGGTATTTAGGCATGGATTCTTGACCAGAACTCTCAGAGGATATTTAGGTCTGATTAATGACTTAATGCCAACTGGTTATTTATCATTAAAAAATAAACCAGGACCTCCTTGGTTGTGCACAGGTTAAAGCTTCAGCACTACTAAGATACGGCCAACCATTGTGACATGAGTTTGGTTCCTGGCCAGGGACATGGCCCCATGCCACAGCAGACCTCTCATGTCTCTCCCACTGTTCCCCTCAGCAAAGTATTTCAGCAGGACTGCCTGTTCTGCTTCCCACTCTGTCTTTGATGAATCCTTTCATTTCATTCCCCAACCCCCATAATTGTGGCCTACACCCCAGTTCTTTAATGCATAAATAACAATATAAAATAAATAAAACCTTAACACATTTTAATCAAACACATCTTTCATAGAAGAAGTGAATGCATATGCATTTAATGCATACTTCTCAGGTAAAAACCCTTATCCTTTTCATTTGAAGAATCATTTTTATTTGCTTTTATGAAAAAGATCTCCACCATACCACACTATGATTACTCTTCAAATCTAAAATCCATCTACCATCCATCCATCTTGCAAAAGAGTTTACTTTTAGAAGTAAATTGGAAGACAAGAACAATGCACAGGAAATAGTCTATTTTCATTGTCTGTAATTTTGCAAATCTAATATTTTTTTTTTCCAGTCAGAGATTTACTTTAATGTGTTCTGTGTTTGTCCCATTCTCTATTGTATCCCCAGTGTTCAATCCAGTATTCCATTAGTTCCTAGCACATAGCAGCCTTAAATACATATTGATTGAATCAAGGAAGAGAAAATATATCACTTTAATTCCACAAACAAGCAATATTCATTGGAATTAAAACAAGATCAAAACCAAAATAGATCATATTCCTTACTTGATTGTGGTGCCATTTAAAATCTTGCAAATGTCAATTTTTGGTAACTTATAGTAGTCCCCAGAATTCACCAGTCATTTATTCTTCTCTTTTCCAGAAATGCTTTTCACTCATGGTCCTTGCAAGTCACAATTTATCATTCATGTTCTCAGAATCAGTGGAATCTCCAACTCCTTTCTATGTTTCACTAGCCATCACTCTGGCAGAGGCTATAGACTACTTGTCCCACTTTTATTACCTCATTTCTCCCAGCTACCTTCTACTTTTTCAGAAATAAGAGTTTTGTCATTATGTCCAGATTCTTTTGGCCACTGTTTCTTATTGTAGTAGGTTCTGCTATTAGACGTTCTCAGAAGGAGTTATAAGATTGTGTGTGTGTGTGTGTGTGTCTGTCTGTCTGTCTGTCCGTGAGAGAGAGGGAGAGTGAGAGAGAAAGAATGTTTCAACATTCTTCAGCCATATTTTTCTCTAGGTGTTCAAAGAGGCTTCTTGGTAGCAGTGATGGTGACTAGTTTCCTGCTCTTCCCTATACAATGTCTCCTTGCAATCAATAGATGGACACATACATGGTTGTAACTACAATCTGTGTCATTTCTATAGCAACTGAGGAGCCAAATTTGGAAGTCTACATGCAAGTCAAGGCTTATTTATAAGGACAATGTTCAAAAAATGTGTTCAGAAATAACACTAAATACAGTATATGCTATAATTCAAAATAGGTCAACCTATTGTGATAACTGAAATCAATACAGTGGCTACTTTTGCCTAGATGGGTTATAAGGCAGTTACTCTGTTTTTGTTTTGTTTTGTTTTTCTTTTTATAAACCTGGGTGGATATATCATTTGCTTACTAAATGCAACGAACTAATATGTTAGAAACTCTTTTGTATATAAAGTTATACTGCAATTAAAAATCTTTTCTTAAGATGGTATCTTAAGTAACGATAGCCGAGTTATGATTTATTTCCTTTAACTTCCATTCTCAGCTGTATTTTGTTCATCTTATTTTGTTGATCTTGTTCCAAATTGTTTGAGTTATATGTTTTGTTGTTTAAATGTAATAAATAATACATTTATTATTAAATGTAGACATTTAATATTATAAATTTTCAGCTTAAATTGTGTTTGCTGCATTTTGACATAATGTGCTCCCATTTTCATTGTTTTAAGTTTTTTTTTATTTCCCTTTTGATATATTTAATATATCCATTTATTAGAAGAGTGGAACCACTGAAGAAATAAATCAAAAAAGACTAAACCAATGGCTTACTTATATCTTGGACACCATTATATCTTGGTCAGTGTTGTACTACATATACAACTGGGTTCTTACCAATCACATAGGTTTGTAATAGGCTATGCCATCTAGGGTTCTATAATTTACTCTATGACATTCACAAAACAACAAAATCACCTAATGACGCATTTCTTGAAATGTTATTTCCATGATTAATGGCACTAATATGAATTTCCCTCCATGATAAATAAGAAAAAAATATTTTGTGATCTTCCTTTAAACAAAAAAACAGCACTTTAAATATTATTATCAATAAAACCAAAATGGAAATACAGTAATGTGAACAAAGACTGCCTGTGATTATTCTCAAGGTTAGTTAATAATGTAATTCCAGTGAAGTAACTGCTATGTCTATATAGGTAGATGTCTATATAGCACATTCTATCAATTAGAGCATCTATAAGCATGATATTTCATAAGGTAATCAGATGGCTGTCAATTTAATTAATACTTTAATATGTTAGCTATGAAAAATAAATTAATAATTTTATCACTATCGCTAATAATGCCTATCTTATTTTTATTCATCTAGTTTAACCCATGTGTATAACTCTGTTGATACATTCAATGTCAAAAATGTTAATTATTTTTATTATTTCTATGTGCTAAGAAAATCTAGCATTATGAAACATTTCAAAAGTACAAATTAGAGTATTTATCAAAATGATCAGCACAAAGTGCAGGATGACATGTCTTCTCTTTACTTTTGTTTATTTTTAAAGCCAGTAATTTTTTGGACATATTTGTTGCAAAAATCCACATAATATAATTTAAGAGACAGTTCAGAAAATTGAAACCGAGAAGATCTAAGTTCTGACCTTGTTTTAACCATTAGTTTTTTTGTTGAATAAACAACTTTATTTGTAAAATGACTTCTAAATCTCAAAAGCCTCTGTATTCTAAGACTTATCATGATGATATTTTCCACATATGGGATGTTAAATATTTCTAAGCTTACTTAATAAAAATTATAGGAAAATTTCATTGACTCTTATTTTATGTGCTACAAGATACATGAGATTGAAAAGTGAGAGGCCATCATGAAGAACAGAATATTATGTTCAGATTTCTTTTTAGCTCATAATAAAATAAGTTACATAAACCCTTAATCTAGTTAACAGCAGACTCTGCCAAGGAGTTAGCTCATACTAGTTGGCATTGATGAAAATAAAATGACGATTAGTATCTTTCAATGCTTTTGCACATGTCATTTGTCTTAGAATACATATCATGGAAGTAGTTTAGTCAAATTACTTAATTGTTTCTTTCAAAGCATAGGGCTGGGGTGTGAAGTAAGAATTCAGCCCTCACTAAGTACTGTGAACATCATTCGTACTCACAATACACAATCGATTGTGTTTCATTGCTTGGTACAAATGTGACAAAAAAGAAGAAGAAGACAACATTGGGTATTGGTCAAGTAGGGGTTTTCATTTGGGCTAAATTACCAGAGTGAAGTGGTTAGTAAATCATTCCATCAGTTTATCTTTGAACAAGGAATAAGAGATAAAGAAGGTCTGAAGAATTAAAATATTAAAGTATGATAGGAAAATCCAGCTTACACTGGACTTGCTTGTTACCAGGAAAGATGCACACTCAGCTGCAAGTGATCAAGTTCTGTCAGTCAGTCCTTTTCAGTGATACATAATGATAGTGTGACATTAAGCAAATGAATTATCTCTATGGGATTTAATTTTAACTTCTGTAAGATGGGAAAATCATGTCTTTCCTGATGAGAGAGGGCTCTCATCAGGCACCAATGAAATCCTCATATTTCAGTGGTCAAGTCTTACTTTTACATCTGCGATGTCCTTGCTTAGACTTCCTCAGGAATCTATTTTAGCCCTACATGATGAGTCTTTTGCTTTCCTTTGCACTGTATTTTATTATATATCTGAAACTCTTATTTAGAAATAATTTTAATCATGTTTTAGGATGCAGTTATTTTAGTGAAGTGAGAACATGCAATATAAACACTATTTTGAGTGTTCTATCTTTGAAAGTATTTCAATGCCCATGTAGAAGTGCTTACTTAATACTGGGGCACTTAGGTGCCAATTCTAAGACACACACTCTCATGAGTCAGCCTTGCACTCGTAGCAGCTTGAATGTAAACAGTTTCTTAAATTTGTCCCCTGTGTATCTCACATCTGCCACCCTATTGCCACCCTGCATCTGAGTAATCTATACCCAAAACATGATACAACTATTTGCAGGTTTGTGTGAGCACTGAACTACATTCTCTCTAATTCTTTCAGCTGATCCTGCCCCTTTCTATATTGTCTCCCCTGCATGCCCCACTAGCCCTCTGATGAATCCTCACAGGGATCCTCACTGTTTGCCAAGATTTCTCTTTCTGTCTGTCACCTATCTCTTCCCCTGAAAAATCCATATAACATGACTGCTGGAATCTTCTTATTGTTCTCTATTTTAATCATGGTAACTTCTGAGCTGGGTTACTTTCCTGTGCATAGTCTCAGGATGTCTCTAAGACACAAATGGGAAAGCAATGTCTACACATGGTCTGTTTCATCCTCTCAGGTATCTCTGACCTTCATTGAGTGATCACTAATGTCTTGAATACCATTGCTTCATATAGGTCTCCTAATATTTGCTATTGCTTACTTCAAAGCAAGGAAGGAAAACATGATCCTTGATACTCAGCTCAGCCAGAAGTAATGCATTCCATTAAGGGTTTTATGTGCATGCATACAATTTGATATTTATTTATTTAACTGATGATTTAGCTGCTATTTTCTAAAAGGGCTCTGTGACATTCTAAGTGTCATTATGCAGAAAGTCCTCCCCTGCAATGTTAGGCTAACACCATAAAGACTGGATGAAATATTTAGCTAAAGGGGCACTAAATTTATTATAAATTGACTGTTTATTGCAATAGTGCTAAGCATGAATTGAGTAAAACACACCAGGTTAAAGAAGATTGGAAGATGGTAAGTTAGCATGGATCCTTGGGTGATACAATTTTTGTGTGGGAAAGGTCAGTGGTAGTGCTTCTATTCTCCCTACCCAGAGTGAGCTCCAGTCAGTTCGCAAAGACACTCAAGTAGAAATCTGCCAACTCTTTTATTCTTAACTAGTTTGATTTGAATTATATGTGAAATTACCTTTTATGGTTGCAATATTTGCTCTCACCATGCACATAGCACTGCCATAAGATCTGACATGCAAGTTCTATATAAAATCCTGTACTTAGACAATTGTGGACACATTGTTAACAGTAAATGTGCCATAATGATGGAACTTTGGATGTACTCAGTGACTTAAAAGTCATCTCCTAGAGAAGATAATAGTGTCACAAGAGACTGGCCAATGACACAGGAATTACCTGAATGAACACCACCGGGGGGTGCTTAGCATTGCATATGCTTCTTTTCAAGACAAAAATCTTCACCAGATGGGCAAGGGATTAAGTCTCAGAACTATCATGCTATCACCAACCACTTCTGCATGCGTTTGATCCCCCACCAGGGATCTAACTCACATATGGCAGAGAAGAATTCTCTTTTCTCGCCCACAATAGTGTACTGTGTGTCTCGCCACAACTCTCTTGTCTTGCTGCCCTCAATAGTGTACTGCAGTAGATCTACCTGTTCAGTTCCCCACTCTTTCTCTGGTGAATCCTCTCACACACCCCTGCCTGCACCTATGGTCTGCACTCCAACTCTTATATGCATAAATAAACAAAATGAATCTTTAAAAAAAAATGTCTTTACCAACACACAGACAGACAGTGTGGGGTGATGGGTCATACCAGTCAGATTCTATCACCAGAATTTAAATTTAATGCACAAGGTAGCAGTTGGTACCCCCACCACCACCACACACACTCACAAACAGATAAAGTATGTTAGCATGATGGCTCTGTATGTGAGCAGAAGCAAGGAGCCCAACAGCTGTGAGGACAGAGCAATAACATGGAGTCCAGATCTTCAGGGTATTGGGGGCTAAGCTGTAACTGGCTTGGGAAATGTTTGAAGCTATTTGTAGTCATGTGAATTTCCTTATGTCTCTGTATATTTTACAAATGTACTAATTCCCGAGAATTTGGTGTTTTTCTTTACTCTGAAATATTTATAAGTTTAATGCCTGGTCTGTCCTTTCAATCTCTCAGATGCAGAATACTGACCTCATAAAAGTTCTTGGCTCATGATATACAATTATCATGCCACAAAGTATGTTAAAATTTTCTATACTTCACCAAATCCCCAACCTTATTTGTTTTCTACCTCACAGGCATTTAATGTAACTGGCAGATATCTAGCAACACATGTCTCTTATAAAGTAACTAATGCTTTGTATTTATTTTTAATCTATTTAAAGCTTATGATTCTCATATTTTCATCCACAATGTAGTTCCGAAGCAAGCATGTAACACAATGTAAACATAGCTTATTGTTCCTATATGCTACATAATAGTCAACACAGTTTCTTGTATTTACAATGTATTGCCTTTGATCTTCCATAAAAACAATGCTTGCTTTAATAACTACTGTTATGCAAGCACTTTATAAATTACTTGTGCATAATTAGGGCTTATATTTAGTAGTGAAATTGGCCAGATATAGATCATAGTGATCATAAAAATTTACTCTAGTGTGACTATACATATTTCCTTCCCACGTCAGTGCACATATATTTAGTCCTCACTCCCACCTTCACCAACACTGAGATGATTGGTTCTTCTAATTCTCACTAATCTGAGTTTAGCAATGTTATATCTCACTAAAGCAGTTATTAATGCTCTTTTTCCTCATTTTTAAAAAAGATTTATTTATTTGTGAATGAAAGAACTGGAGCACAGGCCCAAAGTACAGGGTGTGTGTGTGAGAGGAATCACCAAAGACAGAGTGGGGAACTGTACAGACAAATTGACAAAGTACACTGCTGAGGGGAGCATCAGGTAAGACAGGAGAGGTCTGCTGTACCATGTGGATCACCTAAGGGGTGGGGTATCCAACTGGCTCTGAAGTGATTGTGGTTAGCTTACAGTACTGTACTTAACCCGCTGCACCATGAGGGAAGGCCCTATTTTATCTCATTCTTACTGCGTTACAGAAGAGGGAACTTGGTCATATTTCTTACTCATTTAGATCCCCCCTTTTGAATTTTAACTTCCTCTTATTGATATAGACATTATTACATATCTTAGGCATCCTATTTATAAAATTAGTATTATCCAAAATTAAATAAAGAATATGCCTTCTCGACAAGCTATTTGCTAAGTTACTTGCTGAAATATACATACTTACATATATGTTTTTAAAAGACTTGCTTATCTTATTTATGCATACAGAACTGGGGTATAAGACAGAGGTGCATGGGGCAATGAGAGGATTCACCAGAGACAGAGTGGGGGATAGAACAGGCAGATCAATGAAGCACAGTGATGAGGGGAGCAGCATCTGGATTAGGAGAGGTCTGCCATGCCATGTGGAACACCTCCAGGGCCGGGATCGAACTTGCACTGAAGCGGTGGTGGCTAGCTTGCAGTGCTGTATCCTTACCCATTGTGCCACCTATGAATAATTTTAAGCTATGTTTTTTCTACTGAATTCATTTGTTAATTCATTTGCTAAATTATCAGACCCATAGTTTTCTCTGCCCCACCCCTTTCAGCCGAATCCCCATATGAAATAGTCAGTGTTAGATTATCATCTATTATTGTTCTCATCTGTGGGAAGAGTGATAAGTTTGAAGATATGTTCACTTTCTACTTATATATTATTGTAAATTGTCAAATATCAATGGTAAAAAGATTTTTGATAACTTAGGTATCTATTCATTTGAGGTAAAGATGGGTCGGTTTAATCATATGCAATGCAATGTACATAAGAAAACAAGTTTTGTGAGGATACTTTGCAATTTTCAGAAAGAGCTACTGTGTAAAGAACCAAGCCCCGATTGACTAGAAATATCTGTGAGTTAGCAGACATCCTTGCTAACTTGCATAGGACACACCTTCCCTATCCTTCCAATATTCCAGTGCTGGGCTGGCAGTGCCTCAAAGCCCAACATTGCAACAGAGCCTGGCACAGAGCCTGGTTTCCCCTTCTTGAATAAAATAATGAATAAATGGTTCTAGATGCACTTATTTTTACATTTAAGTCATTGAAAGTGATAACTCAAACTATATAGATATTTAACTTATTGTAACTCAAATTATATATATTTAGATTTCTTTATTTTATTCATACAGAACTAGGGTACAGGCCAGAGATGTGGAGGGTGAGAGAATTCACCAGGACAGAGTGGGGAGCAGAATAGGCAGATCAACAAAGGTACACTGCTGAGGGGAGCAGTGGGCGGGTCAGGAGAGGTCTGCCACGCCATGTGGTCACCTCCCGGGCAGGCAGGGATCGAACTCATGTGGAAGTGGCTTGAGCTTCTTAGTGCAGTGCTTTAACCTGCTGTGCCACTAGGGAGGGCCCAAACTATATATATTTTAACTGTGTTGTTTTGAGATGTATCTTTGTTTACGAAATGTTCTACTTACTATCTTCTCAACTGAAATTTATATAATGCACCTCTAGTTTCTGATTATGTATGTAAGAAAGTTACATAGAATCTATGTAAGGTGTGAGGACACAGAACACACCACTGTTCTCCAGATTGAAGAGAAAGGTGAGTAAAGGGAGTTGGACGTCACTACATCAGAGACTCACCAGTAGACTTCTCCACTGAAACCTGTACCAACGTAAGAATTCCTGAACTGTGATTGATGAATTGCTGATTCACTGTGGATAGTACTGACAGCCAAACTTTTCATGAGACTGGATCAAGAAGATATGGTATATTGACACAAAAGAATGTTACCCAGTGGTCAAAAACGATAAATACATGCCCTTCACAGCAACATGGATAGAGCTGGAAGGAATTATGTTCAGAAAAATAAGACAGAAAGAAAAAGAAAAAAATATATATTAAATGATCTCACATATAGAAGGAATGTAGAGGGAAAAAAAGAATCAGAAAAAAAAAGTGGTCATAATAAAGCAACAATCAAAAGCATCAAGCAACTATAGATTAGTGACATTCTGTAGGGGGAGGGAAGACAAGGGCAGAACAGGGGTGGGGAGAGTTCAAGGTGCATGGGGGAGTGGGTGGATATATGTGTGTGTGTGTGTGTGTGTGTGTGTGTGTATGTATGTATATATAAAATATTTATTGATTTATGCATACAGAACTGGGGTACAGGCCAGAGATGCAGGGGCGATGAGAGGATTCACAGAGACAGAATGGGGAGCAGAACAGGCAGATCATTGAAGTACACTGCTGAGGGGAGCAGTGGGCGGGTCAGGAGAGGTCTGCCACGCCATGTGGGTCACCTCAGGGGCAAGCAGGAATCAAACTCATGCAGAAGTGACTTTAGCTTCTTAGTGTTGTGCTTTAACCTGCTGTGCCACCAGGGAAGGCCCAAAATTAATATGTTTAAAATAAATAAAAAATAAAAACCTTTTTATGAGCTCCCCATTTAAAGAAATCTCTCCAGCTGTTGTTAAGAGTTACATCCAGGAACTGGCTGAAGCTTTGAACATATCAGGAAATGTTTCTTCATATTTTAAGAATAGGGAGAGGATGAAGGAAATGAAATATAGTGGAACATTTTGTTGGTTCATTATAACAAGTCCTGTCCTCAGCTGAGACTGGTTAACAACAGCTAAACCTGATGAAGTATTATCAGAACCTAACTGATGAAGGGGGAGAAGAAAAGACCATCCCCAGTTAGCTCAAGTCTTCTACATGAAAAAAGGGGAAACATACAACTACAGTTATCTCTAAGCTTGCAAGTAGCAGAAAGGGATTACCCCCCACTACCCCACACTTGTTATTCTCTCCCACCTAAAGAGGATGAGAGGAAAGAGAATGTGTGACATTAATGGCTGAGGCACTAGCTCACAACAACTCATACATGCACCATCCCAACAAAAGAGACAAAGCATTGCTACTATTGGTTTCTTCATTACACATTTATATGTCACTATCATATAACCAAAGTTTTATTCAGCACAGTTTATTTTACTTTATATGCCACTGTTTGACTATCAAGAAAAAAAAATTAGAAGACCTACCAAAAGGCAAAAAAATAAAACGAATTTGAAGAGACAGAGCAAATTGGTCAACCTGGGAAAATAGTCTAACACAGATAAACCGTGATAATGGCAATGCTGTTATGGGCTTTTTCTTGTCATTGACTGTTCTATCTTGTGTCTCCTGGAGGTCCTACCCCTTACTCCTCCTGTCATGACTCCCAGGGACCAGGCTCTGTTCAAGGTCTCTCTGCTTCAACACACACACACAAAGTAACTCAACTAGATAAAAGACTATGTGTTATACTGGAAAATAGAAAACATAGTCAAAAAACTTCATGGGCATGGGTTTCATAGATGTTTATGTTAATCTGCCTCCAACAGCAAAGAAACAACAGATAATATAAACAATTGGAATTGTATTGTGAAAAGAAGCTTCTACACAGTGAATAAAATGTCACTAAAGTGAAAAGATGTTACTGAATGGGAGAAAATATTAGGATATCTTTCATCTGACAAGGTATCCCAGATATCAAAAGAACTCATACAACTCAAAAAAAAAAAAAAACAGAAAATAAACAATCCAATTAAAAAAATGGGGACAATGGCCCTCCTTTGTGGCGCAGCGGGTTAAAGCTCAGCACTGAGAAGCTTAAGCCACTTCCACATGAGTTTGATTTCCGCCTGCCCTGGAGGTGACCACA